>NC_090192.1:36771288-36951288 GCF_024679245.1 Pseudorasbora parva | reverse complement strand
CACATCGTTAGTATATATATATATATATATATATATATATATATATATATATATATATAATTATACATTTATAAATGTGTATATATTCAAATATATTTTATTTTGTTACAGACTGTGTAACTTATGAAATATAAGTTATATAATCTTTGTATATATTAATTTATAATTGTGTGTGTCTGCATATGTGTGTGTGTGTATATATATATATATATATATATACACACACACATTAAATTTGGCTAGTAGTAGCAAGTATGTGCAGCTTTCTTTATAATTAATTCACATTAATGTTCAAGGCCAGGCTTTAAAAAGGTTGAAAAAATTATTTTCTCACATTCAGGAAACACTTCTGGCAGCGGGAATTTCCTGAGAGCGGATTGAAAGGACGGCTGCGGTGTTCGCCGGCCCAAACCGCACCACAGGAAGTGTCTGCACGACTCCAGAAGCAGAGGTCAAGGCCAGGGGTCGCGGGTGGCACGGCAGAGATTTACGCCGAGAGGGATCCGAGCCCGTTCCCAGCCTTCATCTATTTCCCGGGGAAATTAGCCATAAAGTCACCGTTTTCATCTTTCAAGGTTTTGTCATAAACTCTCATCTTTCCCTGTCTTTGATTTGAAAGAAAGAAAAAAAAGAATTGACGATAAAAGATACAAAAAAAGAACAACAATAGCCTAGAACAGTTTATCCTACTGTATTCTTTTCATCTCGAGTTAACCTCCCGTTTTACTGTCCGTTGTTTCCACACGGACCACCCCATTGTTTAAAGACGCCTGTAAAAAAAAAAAAAAAAGTTTCACATTTTCTGAAATGTGCAGGGCTGCTCTCGGAGGTCCATTTCATTTTAACCAAATGGGGGGGAAGCTTGTCTTTACCGCGGTGAGCAGATGGAACTATAAATCAAGGCAGCCGTTGCCGCCCTGTAGAGGGCCGACCACAGCTGCCACTCTCTCTCTGACTCTCTGCGTTTCGCTGAAAATCTTTTCAGGTCCGTCGTCAAGCAATCTGGGCTTCTTTTTTTATATATATATATACACACACCACACCACACCACACCTCCCTTCTCGGTACAGTCGTATCCATCAAAACGACACGCGCCCATCAACCTACTGCCGCGATCGATTGGCACACTTATTTCTGCGCATAGCCAATGCCCCGCTCTGGAGGTAAAGCCCCACGACAGGCCCCTCATTTTGGCTCTTTAGCCCCCAGCAACCACTGTGACTCTGGCAGCAGCAGGCCAGGCCTCCTCCATTAAACTTGCATTATGATGGATATCAAGGCATCCAAGCCCTGAGTGTTTTAAACGAGAGGTGACAAGAAACGAAACACCGGCTATTGTTTTTCCGCTCCATCCGTAACAGCCCCCCCACCCCCAAACATCCTTGCAGAACGGCATGTGGGGATTTTAACATATTGGCTGTTTTGCTAAGTAAATAGACTATAATCTGTACATAACCTAGAAGAAAGGGTCTACGGTGGCCGCAGTGCTGCCGGCGGCCAGATGGTGGCGCTCTAATGCCACAGATATCATCAGCTCTGCTGAGTTGAGAGCTCAAGACAAAGACTGTGAAGAAGAGAAATGTTCAAATGGAGAAACTACACATGAATTCATACTTTTCACAGCATCAGCAATGATTTCCCTCAAACACTGCAGACAGATCAGCACTGCGATACTCAAAGTAAACACTCAAATGAGTTAGTTTAGAGCCCAGAGGTTAATCACTGATGGCACATTATCTGGTTAAGAGAAATCTAATCACAGGAACTGATTTAATTAGGTTTCTTACTCAAAGAACAAAGATCTGTGCAGGTTATCTGTGGCATTTTTTTTTAACATTCTCATTTTTGCTTTATTTTGTAACTATATTTCAGCTTTAACGTGTTATGCATTCTTGTAATTGATCGTACTTCAAGAGATTTACGATTTGCTTCAAAAGTAGTCATTATCAACATTCAATTAATAAATCAACTATACTGACAGTCTTAAATATTCAAATCAATTTGTGCTATTAAACTTTTAGGTCCTGTGTGATTTAGGTTTTTAAAATTTGCTTCACATTTTGCAAAATGATTTACCTCTCTTTCTCTCTTAAAAAAAATAAAAATCTCTCATTCTTAAAGAATCACAATTAAAAACGTGACCTAAACATCGGTAGTCAAGTGGCACAGAAAAAGAAATTCATATTAGCTATATTGTCAGACTCTTCTAAAATCAAGTTTTCTCTTCTTGAGCTGGGAAAGGCTCGGGATGATGGAGCATGATTTCTGCATGAGATGGGACACCGCTGGTCATTCATTATCCAAAGAGAGAAAGAAAAAAGAGAAAGAAATGAAAGTGAAAATGACAAAGAAAGACAGAGCTGGATGTCATCTTGGTTACACATTTCAAAGGTTGTTAGATTCAGCCATTTAAAAGAGGCACACATGCTTAATGTAAATTCTGTCTATTTAACATGGTCTTCCAATAGAGACCCGTGTTTAAATTCTTCTGTTTTGAAGTGATTATGCGAACTTATTATATTTATATATCCAGCACTACAGATGGACGACTGGTTCTAATGTTTTCCTCCACGGTCCTCTTCAAAGCAGAATAATGCCTGACGCTGAAACTGTACAGTGCGCTTTTCTTTTAACATTTTGAAATTGTATAATTATTGATCATTCCTTCATCTGTTCAATTTATAAAAGCATACATTCAAACTTAAAATTGTATTTTTCATCCTTGAATTGGATATTAATGTATACTTTATATTTATTATTATAAAGAGCAGGCATTGAAAATGTAAATGAAAGAAAAAATCTGAATATAAGAATGCAAATAATAATAATGTGACCAGATGATAAGCAGTTTTGAAAACTGAAAAATAAAACCAAGTGTTTTGGAAAAGGGATTGATATAAAAAAAATACTAATCATTATAAAATGAATATTTAAGTAATAATAATTAAACTAATAATTATTTAATAACATGAAATTAAAAAGTAAATGCTGACGTTTTTAATAAATATAGCAATAAAAAAAGAGATATTAATGCCAAATATATGACATAATATGAATTGCTATAATAAAAAGATGTCTTGAAAGGGTCTTATACACATTTCATTGTTCTAACATTTTATTAAATGATTTTGTTTTGGATGTGTTGGTCCAAAAAAATTAATGAGATGGAAATATTACTTGTACCATCTTAAGTCAAAGAAAACGTTACTTATTTAATGAGCATTTGACAAATAATAATAATATGTGAGGTAATATATTGTAATACAACCAAAATGAGAGAGCATTCTGAGGCTGAGATGAGACTCGGAGTTATTGCTTAAATTGGTGGGAAACAAAGAAACGGTTGAACGCTCTGGTAAGCAGCTCTTCACCTGTACGAGTCCAGAGCTTGTAAATGCACATAAAAACCCGAGCGGACGCAAACAGAACAGCGACCGTCGGCCTCTCCGGACTCCCGCACCTCTCGCCATCAAAGTTTCCGGCGAACGGCAGCGAGACTGAGCTAAAAACTTGTCAGCTGTACAGGTGACACTACTGGGTTTCCCACAAACAAGGAAATCACAACCTTCGGGAAGTGTTGCATTTCATTTCAACAACAATGTGACATATCTGTGAGTAACAATAAAAAAAAGAGAGAGAGAGAGAAAGTCTTAGGAAAAAAAAAAGACATGACACTTTTTGAAATATCAAAAGATCCCTCGACTGCTCTTGGGACTGAGCTCCTGCCATGAAGCAGGAAGGTCACCATCTTTGCTTTTTCTCTTTCTGCTTCAGTCTCTGGCAGCTTCTGTTTGTGCGTGTGCGTGCGTGTGTGTGTGAGAGTTGTGTGTTTAGAGCCGCAGGGGTGGTGAGGAGGATGTTGTCGCTGACTTTTGAAGCGTCTGACAGGGCGAGCAAGGGAAGGGGTGAAACTGATCCCGACACTGACAGCTGAGACCTCCGAGGTCATAGGTCACGACCCTGGTAACGCAAAGGTAAAATTACCTATTCATGTGTCATGTGCACTGGTGTGGCCGGCGGGCAGAGCTGCAGCCTGTCAGATGGATGGTCGCCACAGTACATCCGCTGTCAAGTTCAGTTCACTTGCTCAGAATCTTTGCACAAATCTTCGATTCCATCTAAACATGAGTTGTTGTTTTTTGTATGAGAAAAAAAAAGATTTCATTAACTCTTTCCCCGCCATTGACTTAATTTTCGGTTTTCACTGTTATACTGATGGGGGTGCTATTACACCGAAATCTCCCGATCAAAACACAGGGAAAAATTCGCAGAAACAAATGATATCATATTTAATCATATGCATATGTAAAAATAATGTGATCATCATTAAACAGCATATAAATCAAAACTGCCAAATGTTACGGAATGAAATGTCGACCCAGGACGAGCTATAGGACTGTTGATGGACTCGATCTACTCCATCAAGGTTTTGATCCTCGTTCCAAATCCCATCTGGATGTTGTCTTTGACAAAAACACGATTTTGCTCAAATGTTGCTTTTTAATGAAACTTACTCATATTCAAATGTTGAATCAGATATTAGTACAGTAAAATATTCTGGGGGGGATTAACATTTTGTGTAAATGATAAAGATGCTGGGGGTGGCTAGCAACTTTTTTTTGTTTTTTAAACGCTGACGGGGAAATAGTTAACTAGCTAGAAAACAATAAGATTACATCAAGTTTTAGGGGAGCTCTAAGTGTCACAATCTACATGTCGAATCTTAATATGAACTTGAGCAAATGATCAGAGCAATGCTATGCACACTACTGTTCATAAGCAGTTTTCATTATTGATAATAAGTGATGTAGCAAATCAGCATTAGGAAGATTTCTGAAGGATCATGTGACACTGAAGACTGGAGTAATGATGCTGAGCATTCAGCTTTGATCACAGGAATAAATTACATTTTTTTAAAATATATGAGTATAGAAAACAGTTATTATAAATTGTAATAATATTTCCTAATTTTTTCTTTTGTTGCTGTATTTGGATCAAATAAATACAGCATTGTTGAGCATAAGAGATTTATTTTAAAAACATACTGACCCCAAACGTTAGAATGATAGTGTATAATATACCTCTATAATTTTTCTCCTAAGCAATTTAAAGGGTTGGTTCACCCCAAAAATTTAAATTCTGTTATAATTTACTCATCATCATGTTTTTCCAAACCTATAATACTTTCATTCATCTTCAGCACACAAATGAAGATAATTAAATTAAATTGAGAAAGTTCTCTCCCTCCATTGACAGTCTACACAACATTAGACCACTTCAAAAAGTTCATAAATAGATTAAAAGTGAATCCATATGAATAGACTGGTGTAGTTCAAACTTTATGAAATGACACGCTCGCTTTATAATGAATAGATTGAATTTAGGCTTTTATACACACACAAACAGTCATCAACTCACACATCAGTTGTGGTAAATGGAAGCTCAAGCACACACTGCTCATTCTCGTGTTAAGCAGCATGTTTGATCTTCAGCGAGAACTAATGAGGTTTGTTCTCACACATCAAGCAAGTACAGTTGAGCTTATGTTTATGTCTGCTGATCAATGTTAATATGTGAATAAAAGCTTATTCAATCTGTTCATCATATAAAGTGATCGTGTCTCTTTAGAAAGTTTGGACAAAAACCGTTCAATTCATTTGGATTAGATTTACAATCACTTTTTGAAGCGTCAAAGTGGTAGTCAATGGAGCGACAGAAATCTCTGATTTCATTAAAAAAATCTTAATTTGTGTTCTGAAGATGAATGAATATTGCTCATAGGTTCCTGCTTTGTAGCTCCGGATCCTTAACTACATAGTTAGCATGATAATTTCAACATTTACCATTAGGTAATTTATTTTACTTTATTTTTCAGTGTCCCTGTTACACATTTTACATGTAGTTACCATCAGTCAATTATGCATAGTTACATGCAACTAACCCTAAACCAAACTTTAACCCTAACCAACCCTAATTATCTAGGAGAATCTCTGCGTTTGCTTGCAAAGCTTTTTGTGTTCCTCCAAGAAACTTTACATTCGCTTAAAATATTTTGAGCTCTTTGCAATTGAACGCGTAGTTTTTTTGGTGGAATGTTTGAATTTCTCAAAACATTGAGAACGATTTTTTCCCCCTACACAATGTCCCTTTAGGGGCTCTGTATTTTATCAAATCAAAAGTTGCATCTGTTAATATTAATGGAGTTGTATTTTTAACATTATACCATGGTCTGTTTAAATACTCGATTCTGATTGGCTGGAAGGTGTGCAGTAAAACCGTTTAATGCACAGGTAGTTCCAGTCAGTTTGATTAATCCGCCACTATAAACACTGGTAACCATAGTAACAGAGTTACGCTTGCAAACAGTGGCAGTCATATCCACAAATTTCCTGCAAGTCTTAGTGGGCATCGCCATGACACTCGATACTTCCGGTTGACAGCATCTCAGTTCCGGTTTAGCACACAGAACAGTTATCCTGCGTTCACACCAGATGCGAGTGACGCGAATAAATAGCGCTATTTGCGCGAACATGGACGAGTGAACATTTTGACTCCATTCGCTTCATTCACTACACAACAGACGCGAATTTGCGTCATGGGAGGGGCTTCTGCCAGGCAGCGGCAGTCGTTAGAAGGACGAGCCGAGTTAAGTCTGCTCTCTCCGGGGTTAATGAGCCCTGAGCGCCTGGGTCTCTCACCTCAGAAACCTACTTGCTTCTATAAACCATGCAACATAAACGGACCCTTTGACGGGTTACTAGCACCCTTCGCACTCCATTCAATGCCCAACGAGCTTCAAATAAACTCAAGAATTGTGATGTAAAAGTAATATTTATATTGTTGAAATCATGTCAGACATTGTCAGTACACTATTTTTTAATCAACATGAGAATAGATGCATGAACTTAATTTTTATTACAATGCACTTAAATTAATTTAACATTTCATTGCTGTAAATTTAATTATTGAGTTTATATAATATATTAGTTTAACCTATTTAAAATACTGCAGTACAACTGTATAATTTTTTGCAAGGGGTATGTTTATTGTTTTCAATAATTTACAGATTTATTGTGTAGCAAGACCGCAACCGAACGTTAAATAGAGACATGCACTCCCGCGGGACCAAGCACAACCGAGTGCGGCGCGGGATCATATTTGATGGGTGAATGTGGATGCGGGTGGCAAGATATTATTGTGTGCGTGTCGTGGGAAAATAAAATTATTTTGCGGGACTCCCGTTAAGTGGAAATATCTAACAGAATAAATAACTAGAAACAAATAAACCTTTATTTATAATAAAATAATATCGATTTAGAGGCGCATGGACGGAAGGTAACTCTCGCGTGGATCATAGGAACAGCCAAGCCTACCACACAGTGGCAAAATGTGTGCACCGCATAACTCGGGTGAATCACTTAGTGCTACAGATATTAGTAAGTTCTTGTAAGATAGTCAGATCCATGCGACCATCTGGGACATGTGATCATTTTGCCTGAAGCGTTGTTGTAAAAGTCTACTCCTGAATCCTCATAATACAACCAAGCGTTTAGCTGATAACAGTTAGGGTTGGGCATCGTTTTGATTTGAACGATTCTGATTCCGATTCCGATTCTTACTTTCGATTCCGGTTCTTTTCGATTCTCGATTCCGATTCTTTGAGGGGTGAAGTCAAAACATGTCACATCGATATTCAATGCTATTTTCAATACAACGGGGGAAAAATGCTGCATATACTGTCAATTAGATATTTTTTATATATATATATTTTTTTGTCTGTCTTTTGAAAGTCTAGGCAATCAAACATTTCTTCTGAAGAGATCATTTTATATGATAAAGCTTTTAAGCTTTTTCTCATATATAAACATTGATCAATTACTATTAAAATTCTCACAAATATTTGTTAACTCAATGTATTTTTTACAACGGGGTAATTGTGTTGCAATAGTTTACACACAGCACAAGTAAGCTTGATTTTGAATGGTAAATTGAATAAACAAAGATACATATTACAAAAAATAGCACAAATAAATACATTAGAATAA
This sequence comes from Pseudorasbora parva, assembly GCF_024679245.1. Classification (NCBI taxonomy): domain Eukaryota; kingdom Metazoa; phylum Chordata; class Actinopteri; order Cypriniformes; family Gobionidae; genus Pseudorasbora; species Pseudorasbora parva. The sequence continues at coordinate 36,943,243 of NC_090192.1, read as the reverse complement.
AAGATATAAATGAAATAGACTGCTTTATTTTTTCAGGTAGGTCTAACATTCAGGTAAGAAACTGAATAAAAAAACGCAAAGTGGCTAAATAAATAAAATAACATTGGATAATGTTTTTGCAAAAAATTAAATAGTTTCATATAAAACCATTAAAGTTAGACAAGTTGATCAGTCAAGAGCAGTGTGATCGTTTGACTTTTTGTAGTTTGACTTTGAATAACAAATGACTGCTGTCCCTTTAAGAACTGCTTGTTTCAGACTGTGTTTACATACTGTTCAAAATGCACACTGAGAATTAGTTTGAGTGTATTTGACCAATAATAAGCTAGAAAAAGAAGCAAATATTTGCACTTGTGTCAGGGGCGGCTTTATTACGGTAGGCTATGTGTGTGTGCGCTTCAGATGTAAGCTTGAAATTTGCGTGGATTCGTAGAATTATGTGCAATCCCGCGCGAAATTCCGACCGATCACACACACTAACACGCTGTCGTAAGGAAAAGTCCAGCAGAACGCGCGTCCGTCGTGTTCAGAGGTTAACCGGCTGAATGAGAATATGCGGCTGCGTGTCAACTCGCTGTCGGTCAGAGAGGAGAGGAGAGGAGAGCAGCTGGGATGGATTGTGTAGGCTGAGCAGGCTATTGTATCTTTTCAGATATTTCAGTATCGATATTTTTGACAACACTAGCTGCACTGTGCCGACCCAGGCTTTTAAAAGTGAAATAAATCCACACTTCAGAGCCGCTTACCGGGCTTCCATGAACAAGCGGGCGCGCAAGCACCGGAAATCAGGTGGCCATGGAAACCAAAACTTGCGCGCTTGGAACCGAAGATCGAAACCGAAAATACATTTTCTAAACGATTCCAATGGAATCGTTATTTTTTAAACGGTTCCAAGTTGGAACCGGTTCTCGATGCCCAACCCTAATAACAGTACAGACTAACGTAAACCGGAAGTTCGTTAAAGGCGTGTTCTAAGTTGCCATAGCGATCATGGGAAAGGTCAGAGTTCGGGAAAGTTGTGGATATGATGTCTATAGGGCATTTCAAAATGTTTGTAAACAATCGCCTCAAGATACTTCCGGGTGGCAGAATGCGAGCGGCTTCTACTGACAAACTGAAGAGATCAGCCGGCTACTGTAAACAGTAACATAGTTAAGACAAACTATGACGACAACGTGTTGTGTTTGGGGTTACACCGTCAGATATACAGCAAAAGGTGTAGGATTTTATCGATTTCATTCAGAAAGAAGTAAATATATCCAGCAAAACCTGTGGGTGAGGAGGCTAAAGCGAGTGGACGTCGTCAAAAGTAGCGCTACAGAGAAGTATTCTCAAAACGGTCCATCTACAAAATCACAGCAGAGCATAATTATCTTCAGCTGGGGAAATTCGAGACTAATATTAGGAAACTTTAGATCTTTACAGCTTTCAGTTTAGCTCTTAATTCAAAAGTCCTCATATATGGAGAAATATTGACATGTCACGTTTGCAAAATATTTCTATTCATTTATCACGGAATTATTCGATATAAAAGAGTTAAAACATGCGCAGACCTCTCTCTGTGTCTCTTCTTAATGATATGCATCGGATCAGTCATCAGGCGTTCATTCGCTCTATGATCTGTCAGTCTTTTGATATCGCTCAACACCGCCCTCGCATGACGCGCTCCCTGTCTCTGTGTAGAACGAGCCTGTTCTACATTTCAACGCGTGAACTAAGAAGCTAATAAACACACGATAACTATAGAATAAGGTTTTTGTGTGATTTCGGCTATTTTATATCAATAATGGATGTTTACATTATGACTGCTAACAGGTACAGTGATTAGCTCCATATAAAATGATAAATATAACATATTTTAACATCGGGAGTTCGTGAGATATCGCAGATGCTACGAGTCATTTAAGGTGATTATCGCATCAAATCAAACGCATCGTACACGGCACGACGGCCGCGATCACACAAGCTTTCGTGTTAAACACAGACACCGGTGCTTTCAATGTTTCTGCTATAGCTTCAGATACAAAAAATGAAGAAAAAATGTGTGCAAATGATTTGTTGAAAAGCAGAGAACAGGTAAATAGTTAGATAACAGGGAAATAGACCATCTACGATAGCCTAACATATTGTTATTCAAACAGCAACAGTCACTAAAATAACTACTCAATGGTAGGCTGAGGCTCATTTAAAAATGATGGTAGTAGACTAGCGCTACATCTACTAGACCAAGGATAGGCATTTCATGTATTGCTATCTCCTGAATTAATTAATCAGTCCCTCAATAATCATGTTAACTATGTCTGAATCCCAAGCAATTTACTAGCTTTGCCATAGGAACGCTTCGGCTTTTGCTACCCCGGAAGAACGTTTATTACTGTTGTGACGTCATGGTGAATTGTCCTATAGTGGCAGTATCAACCACAGATATGTATACGTATAACATTACATATCTACGGCAGCATTAAGTGACGTGACGTGACACACAGAAGCCAATAGCATGTCACTATGCGCAGGTATGTTACGTATACATATCTATGACTATGTGCGTATTGGCACATCCGTGGCACATGCGGTCTCTATTGTTATGTCACTGACATTATCGCGACAAACACTGACATGACACCGAGTCGCGGAACATGTCACGCGTTTTTTACAGTCTATGATGGTCGTGACGCCTACACTGACAGACTCAAGCACCTATACTGACGTGACTCAAAATCCTAAATGAATAGCCTAATTTTGTTGTATTTTAGATGTCAATAAAACACATTAAAGTCAGTAATATTTTTTAAACAGCTTATTTGTGTCAGGTCTGTATTTGATTGGCATGTACCACTGAATATTTTGTAATAGTCTACATCACCCATTCTAGGAAAACCACGAAATAAATCGGGTCAGTACGACTACAAATAAGGCATTAACAGTCACGTCCGTTACTGTAAAACTTTTTGGTTTTTTTTGCGTGACATACTGACATTAGCCCTACGACATACTGACATTGCGATCTGAAATCTATAACCTCAACAAGCAAGTGAAACAACATATTTCACCTCAAAGCCTAAACCTAAACCAAAAACGAAATTTCCAACTGTTTTATTTTTTTAAATAGTTTTATTATTATTTAATTTAATGCATTAAATGTAATGTGACTTTATAGTAGCCTATGTGGTGGACGTGGGGTTTAATTCACACTAGGCTACATAATGATAATTAGTTCAAATAAAGATTGCCTTGTCACTGCAGTGTTGCCTGTCATACATAAATAATTTTAATAAATCCATTAAATAATCATTAAGTTGTTTGCTATGCTTAAGCAACGAGGGGATCTTCAGACTGACGTTAAGAAGAGATCGCAAACGCATCTCTCTCTCTCTCTCTCCCTCTCTCAACTTTCTCTTTCAGTTCACTGTCTCTCTCTCTTAATAATGAATTTAAATAAATGTGGTAATTTGTTCATATAAAAACATTTCGATGGCTCTACTCTATTTAAAGCGACTGTGTGCTAGAACTAACGAGCCGTAACTTAAGAAAACATCCGTCATTTTTAACCCATCCCTTAAAAAACATCAGTTACAGTAACATCAGTTTAACTTGTTTTTAACTTGGCAAATAACCATGGTATAAGCGGGGTAATCCACGGCTAGCCATGCATTAAATGATTTTAATGCACGACCTAGAGGCAACCACCCTTCGCTTTAAAATCCTTTAATGCATGGCCATCCATGAATTATCCTTTATTTAACTAACAGCAACTAACATTAACTAACTTTGAGCAATACATTTGTTACAGTATTAATATTAATTAGCATTAACTAATGTGAACTTATTGTAAAAAAAGTGTAATTGTTTTTATCACAATTGCAGATTGCAAGGTTCAGTTCACTTGCAGTAAATAATTATATATATATATATATATATATATATATATATATATATATATATATATATATATATATATATATAATTTAGGTTAGTGTTAATAGTTGCAAATATTCTATTACATGTTATACACAAGTTGTGTGTTCACATTAGTAAGTGTATTGTGAACATTCATTAAAAACTAAATATTATATTTAATAAAGTATTAAATAAAGGTTAATAACATTTGCCTAGATTAATGAATCCTGTAAAAAGACATTATACAAAAAATCATATTGTACCATTTTAGATTATAAAAATATTCCAGGATTTTTTCCTTTCTCAATCAAAACATGTTTTCACATGAATACTGGTTTACAGTAACTGAGAAGAGTGTTAAATTTGACAAAAGACCCTATATTTATTTATTTTTTTGGTTTTTAATTTTGTTTTATTTGTTTTATGTGTAGCACTTTGGGATTGTTTTTAACTATGAAAAGGGCTTTACAAATAAAATATATTATTATTATTATTATATTTCCTATGTCCTCACTATCACTCCCATCCTGTCTTTTGCAAAACTGACTAAAGACACTTCCTGATGATATCATCCTCCAGGAAGTGACATCATTTTGGTGGCAAAACAACAGCACAAACATTACCAGCATTAGAAATGGATTTGATGAACTGTGAGTTTTTGATACTGACTTTAAGAAACACTAACTTCAGCTCACTGCCAGTGAGTGTCGGTCACACACAGCTTGTCACGTCCTCCCCGAGCAGCCCATACCTGTCAAGGTAAGTTTGATGTCACGGTATCAAAAAGTTTCCATCCTCATGCCCCCCGCTCCCCTCTGTCCTGTTGTAAAGAGAGACTGACAACTCAAAGTGACAGTGTGTGAATGTTTGGGGCAGGTCAGTGAATCATGCGGAGAGGGCTGTTGGACTCCATGATGTGAGAGGATGAAGGTGTCGTCTTCCTCCCTGCCATGTAACCGCTCCCCGCTCACTAATGTTCACAGGCGCTGCAGGGCTTCTGCATGCTGCGGAGAGACACTTCGCTCGCCGGACCAACCAACTCTCATCTGCTCTGTGCTAATTAAGCGAATGTGGTCGCTGTGATCGCACCCAAACTCACAGCGAGATGAGATCTCCTGACTTACCAAAGTAACTCCTTCAAAAGAACATGAGGAAGAAGAGAGAAACCTGAAAAGAAAAACAAATGAGATCAAGTTGACTCATTTAAGATATTAACCAAATTAAATGTCCAAAACAAACGTGACCCTGGACCACAAAACAAGTCACGGGTATATTTGTGGCAATAGCCAACAATACATTGTATGGGTCAAAATGATCCAATTTTGTTTTATGCCAAAATCATTAGGATATTAAGTAAAGATCATGTTCCATGAAGAGATTTTGTAAATGTCCTACTGTAAATATAGCATGCATGTATTATTATTAGTAAAATGCATTGCTAAGGACTTAATTTGGACAACTTTAAAGGCGATTTTCTCAATATTTAGATTTTTGTTGAACCGTCTAATTCCAGATTTTCATAGTTTCCAATATTTTTCAAACCATACATCAGTGGATCGCTTCAGTAAATTACAGAAATTAATTCTCTAGCAAAGTTATGGACCTATTTCGCCATCAGGAGATGCCGATATTAAAGGGGTGGTTGCATGTGATATCACTTTTTTTAACTTTAGTTAGTGTGTAATGTTTCTGCCTGAGCATAAACAGTATCTGCAAAGTTACAGCGCTGAAAGTTCAATGCAAACGGAGATATTGTCTTTTAAAGTTATGGCAGTTTATTGCCGACAAAAACGGCTGGTTTGGACTATACCAAGCTTCTTCCCGGGTTGGTGACATCATAAACCCTCGCTAGTCACTGCAGATGTGACTTCTGCCCGTGATGGTAAGGGGAGTGGCGTTTCCAGCAACTTGTGCTTGGCACTTCAGCGAACTTTAAACAAAACACCCTCCACGAAACCTCATTTGGCCATCTAACCAATCGAAGAACATTGTGTTTTTCGTCGGGATGGTCTTCATAGAAGCAGGAAGCAAATGAACCGTTCAAAGGACAGTGGAGACAGCGGTGTGGAATAAAGGTCAAATATAAGAAAAATACGCCACAAAAAAAAGTTATACTGTGCCCCATAAACACAACCAAGCTTAGAAAAAAAACACAGAACCACCCCTTTAAAATGTGTTGATCGTCTTCAATATGCATAAGGACAATAGTCTAAATAAATAAGCGAAAACACACTTTTAGCTGCTTTTTTGTATTTTTGACATTTTAAAAAAAGCACTATTGTACTGCTTCAGCCATCCTAAATGGGATTAGCCTGTAATCTACAGAAACAATAGTCGCTTCCATTTATTCTGTTAAGGCTGGAAGAGCCACAGACATGAATGCTGGTATGAAAGGAATGGTGTGTGTGTGTGTGTGATTGAAGTACACTGAATGTCTCTGGCACAATTTGAGCTCCAGAAAGCTTCAGTCGAGGGTCCCAGTCTGATTGACGGAGAGTCGCTCCATGTGTCCTATACAAACAGTACCGGAATTATCCTTTATCAGCAATCCCATGCAGTACCAGTGGGCCGGCTTCACATCCCGAGTCAAGCACGTCTGATCGGGATTAAAGATGGACATGCAGCCTCTCCATGCTCCAGCGGCCTGAAATCCATAACCGGATTGGATGTGTTGCGCCATTAGAATTAAACCCAGCATCAAAGGCAGGGTGCTGGAAAGAGAGACGAAATGTCTCGTAGTGCTCGGCCACTTACCTACTTAATCAAGGCCCTTACAGAGCAAAGAGAGCGGGGACATCGGGTTGAACTGGGTTGTGTTCAGGTATTGGATGCGGTGAGATGGCTGCCTTCAGCCACTTATACCCAGAGCTGGAATGCCAAACACATTTCCAAAGGATTGTGGGGAATCCGCCTGATAGTCAAGAGGGCTGCATGTGGCGCGCCGTTCCCCCGCTGTCCAAACGATCACCATGGGAGCAGGAAAAACAAACAAACAGAGAACAATAAATAAGGGGAAAAGACTAAAATAAAGCAGAAACCGGGAAAAAATAAAAAAATAATCACATGGTCTCAGATTCAGATGTTTAAAAAATATATATAGTTTGGGTAAAAAGTAAATAGCAAAATACCAAGTCATTGAATATTTAGATATGTTTTACTTATTGCCTGTTTGTAAGAAATAATTTTGCATGGTTGATTTGTGAAATCATCATAATCTTGCTGTTAATGTTCTCAGAAGCCTATACTATTCTTATTAGCGCCAAGTAAAAATGAAAGAGGGGAAATCCCATATAAGTCCCACAGTACAACTTCTTGACCCCACAGTACATTTTTATACTTCTTTTTGTAAATGACAGATGCATATTTTGTCAAACATCTGTGATGATCCTCTTGAAGTGTTTACTAACCTTAAACCGAAGTGTTGATTTAGATCTTCAGGTCATGTGTTACTAAGAGCATTTCCTTTCCTCACACATTTTTATGCAAATGAGTAAAAAAAAAAGTTGTCTTCAGAGTGATTAGAAATGTCAGAGTTCTTGCCGGAAGTGTGATTTAGTTTTGTCAGTGCTTTCTGTAACCGCTGCATCCACAGAAGTATAGAATGATCCCTGTGCATTGTCTCAAACAGGAGGTGACATGTTAATGAATTAACAGATGAAGCCGGTCGGTCGCTTGTCACGATGTAAAGTGTTTACGAGAAGAGTGCTGATGTTTGATGACAGTAATTTGAATTAAAGTGATTTTACTGCCGTTGTCTTATTTGCAGGACATTTACACGTCTTGCGTGCAGCTGGCATGGTGTGAATCATATCTGCGCACATGGAGTCATACACACATATTGACGTCACGTGACCTCTTTAATTTCCAATCTGAGGGAAAGTTTTTATGGGGGAAAACTATCAAAAAATCTGTTTTTAGAGAGAAAGCCACGAGAGGGAGAGAAAGAAACCGAGAGGCTGTACATCCCACCTCACTGATCTGACTGAAGGACAGATGTGGCTTCAACCTGGCTTGTTTAATTAATCCAAGCCGGAGGTGCAGATTGAAATTCAGACACTACGCAGTATGAAAATGTATTTATACATGGCAAATTTTTGCAAGTGCCCAACATTAAAAACGTGTGAGGAAAGGAAATGCTCGTAGTAACGCATGACGAAGATCTGAATTAACACTTCGGTTTAGGGTTAGTAAACACCTCAAGAGGATAATTTGATCATCACAGATGTTTGACAGAATATGCATCTGTTGTTACAAAAATATGTATAAAATGTACCGTGGGGTCAAGAAGCCATACTCTTTCCTGTAACTTCCCCCTTTCATTTTAACTTTGAACAAAGCAGAATATTAGGATGATTTCACAAATCAACTATGCAAACGTATTTTTACAAACAGGCTCAATGTGTGCTTTCTGGAGAACGTGTGCGCATACATTCATATAAAACTAATATTGCATGTTTTTAATTCAACTTGTCACTCAAACCGTTATGCTGCTAACACAATTTGCACTGAACATTTCTATATTAAATTAGAAAAATAAAACAAATCATCTGACTTTTGCATTCCGCTCTGCATTTACAATAAATAAAATGTATTCATATAAACAGATAAATGGATGAATAACTCATACATGAATTATAATAGCATTTTGAAACGATTAGTTTTACTCATTGTGTTCAGCTCGCTTACAGAGGTGTATTAGTTTGACAAATTGCATGCAATAAAGCCAAACTCTAATGAAAAAAGCCCATGGACGCTGGATCGGAAGGTGAGCATTTTTGTCATATGGAATTAGTTGTAGGTTGTATTCAGCAAACGGAAACGGAAGGCATATTGGATTCATTTGTTCTGACAAATTGGTAATTTGAAGAGAAAAAAATGAGATTGCATTTCAGGCTTTTAATCAGAGAGGCATTAGTTAATTTATCAAGCACTGTATAATTTGTCTTTGAGTGTTCCTGTATTTCTCTCAGTAATAGCATATCCAGTTTGGCTCTCTTGGGTCGTTCTCAGCTAATTAACGTGTGGCTGAATCCTATTGCATTATCACGATTGAACCTGCTGTACACAACACTGACTGCAATAACAATGTTGAGGGAATAATAATAAAAAAAAATACAGGCATACACAGAGAAGCTAAAGTAATTCTAGGTCAACAGTGATTTCCTGAAACTCCACAATAAATGTGCCAAACGATATATAGAGTATGTATTAAAAAAAATCTCAAAATAAAGCACAACTCTGATTAAGCATTAGAATTGTAAGTTAATGTAACCCTTTTCACTCTCTCAGTTATTCATTTCCAATAACAGCCCTTCTGAGCATTGCGTCTTGGTTAATTTACAATTTAACACAACCTTATTATAAAATTTGTACCAATACAGTCTGCTCAGAGCTTTGGGCTTTCCCAAGCAGCATTCGACACGTGGGTCAATTAATCAGGACTTGAGAAACAACAGTTTGCACTTTCCATTCAAATAAAACAATTTGTATGTTCCAAATTGATCACGGCATTGATTAACCCGTCAGCTCCGGTTCAGCACAAAGACGGTTCAGGCCGAGGGTTTTCCTTCTAAGAGCTCTCATTGGATCGTTCAGCACCTCTCAGGAGCCTCATGAATATTCAAAGATCCAGGCTGAAGCAGCAGCCTATAGATGCCGGGGAACTCGGGGCGTGACTTTTTTCTTTTTGAGAGGGAAAGCGCATTTATCAACAGCAGATTTAAAGGTCAGCGTGTGGACGCAAACCACAGATACTGTACATCCATACGCCATCACGGTCTCATAAATTATAGTCCAAGTTGAAGCTCCTAAGTTGCAGCTCTAAGGTCAATTATTGACTATTTTTCATGCATCCTCAGGAAATACTATTTAAAGTCCATCGTAACAGGATGCATGTCAGAATCAGGGCAGTTTTAGCATACATTTTATTATGTGACCTTTTTTCTGCAAAGTAGCGCAGCCTAATTGTGAAGTGCAAGCTGCTCATGGCAGGCAAAGCGAGAGAGACATTAGAAGAATGAGTGTGGCACCATCTGTGGGCAGGAAGTGATGAGGCGAAACCTGGCGGAAACGTGACGGGACTCTGCTCTTCATTACATTACTAAATGCTGCCGAACTGTTCCGGCTCGAGAATGTCTAAATTCAGTCTCTAACTGCAGGCACTTCTGTTTGGTTTTTATAAACATTACCACCAAATCAATCAGCACAGTCAATAAGAATGCCTCCATGGTTCTTTGCGGCATTGTCCTGCAAGTTTAGCAAAGCATGATGTTTTTTTTAAAGTTTAAAAAAGTTCCTTAAATAACATTATAAAGGAAAATATACTTTAAGTTTACAAAAAAATGTATAGTTTCATTCAGAAGTAAAATGTTAACAAATCTAATGTTACATAATATTCTATTTATTTCTACAAAATATTTATATTTCAAATGTTCTATTTAATTTTTTATGCTACTCAAGAAATATTTCTGAAGGATCATGTGACACTGAAGACTGGAGTAATGATGCTGAAAGTTCACAGAAATAAATTACACTTTAAAATATAGTCATTTTGAATTGTAAAAATCTCTCAATATTACTCCTTTTACTGATCAAATGAAAGCAGTAATGGTGAGCATAAGAGCCTTATTTAATTCAAATGCATATTAAAGACTAAAAAAAGTTTTCAATGGGACTTTCAATGACTTTTACCTCTTAAAGGGATAGCTCACCTAAAAATTTAAATGATCCCATAATTTTCTCACCCTTAAGCCATCATAGGTGTATTTTCTCATTCTCTCACCCTCAAGCCATCATTCTCCTTTCAGACAAATACACGAGTTATATTTAAACATGTCCTGGCTCTTCCAAGCTTTATAATGGCACTGAATGGCATCCCAAAAAAGTGCATCCATCTATTAGAAAAGTACCCCACACATCTCTGGGAGGCCTTTTGAAGCGAATCGATGGGTTTGTGGAAGAAAAATATCAATATGAATATTTAAAACTTCATAAAGTAAAATATCTAAGCTTCTGGTGGACCACTTTTCATAATATTCAACTTATGAAGAACGTGTAACGCCTCTCGGAGTTCAAAATGCTAACATAGTTTTTCAGTCTGATCGTTGCACCGTTTTTCGCTTTTTTGAGAAACTGAAAAACGGAAGGTCGTCCGCCGGAAGCTAGACATTTTACTTTATAAGGTGTTAAACATTTTTCTTACAAGAAACATGTGTGGATTACTTTTATAATGGATGGATGTTCTTTTTTGGGTTCCCATTCACTGTCATTATAAAGCTTAAAAGAGCTAGGACATTTTTTAATATAACTATGATTGTATTCGTCTGAAAGAAAAATGTCATATACACCTAGGATGACTTGAGGGTGAGTAAATATGGGGTAATATTCATTTTTGGGTGAATTAAGAGTTAAAAGTCATTAAAAAACAGTCAAGAAATCAAAACTGACTCTTTAATATAACATTTTCATTTTTGGGTGAACTATCCCTTTAATGACTAAATATTTTAACCAAAATGCACCAATATTTTTTGGCTTTCACAACAAAACACATTGCCTGTTCTCACCCTTCCATACGGTCTCCGAGCTTGAGTGTCTATCTTTCTCCGACTCCTGAAAACAACAGGTGCAGTGGCTCCAGTGGAGGATCCAGATTCGTCTCTGGTGTGTGTGGGCCGTGGAGGACTCATCTGGAGATCCAGCCTGGACGGGCGGGGGGAGACAGTCAGAGCCGTGGTTCTCTCGTCGGGCCTCTCGCACGCTTATTAACTTCAATCCAAACTCATGCCAAATCACTCAGAACATTCCCTTTGTCTTCCTCGCCATCTTTCACAGTCCATTTTGTTTTGTTTTCTAAATGACAAAATAAAATACAAAATGTGTAAAATAAAACTATGATTTCAACAGTCATAATTTAAGTTCCACATGAATTGGCTTTTGCAAACCATTTTATTTCTGTAATGTGAAGGTCAAATAGGAAATTGCGAAAAATATATGACTTTTACCAGTAGCACTTTAGGTAACACTTTTATTTTACAGTGTCCTTGTTACATATGTTACGTGTATTTACTATAGTAATAACAGTAAATTATACATAATTACACGCAAATAACCCTAATCCAAATCCTAATTATTTAGTAAATACATTTATTACTCAGTATTTAAATATATATTTACACTGCAACACTGACACCTTAAAATAGTGTAACCACACTTTATTTTACAGTCCTGTTATATATATATATATATTAGTAATTACAGTAATTGGGTAATAACTAGGTACTAACCCTGAACCTACCCCTACCCCTAAACCTAACCTTAACCCACACTGTAAAGAATATGGTTAAAATGTATTTTAAGGTGTCATAGTTACAGTGTAATTATATATTTAAGTACTAAGTAAAATTAATTAACTATATGTACTTACTATATGGCAGGGGACAATGTAAAAATATTTTGTTGGTTTAACTTAAAAAAGTAAGTAACCTGGTTGCCTTAAAAAAACATTTTTATTGAAGTTTATTGAAATAAAAAATTTGAGTTGATACAATGAAGGAAATTGGTTTAATAAATAGAAACTCAAAATATTATTTTATCTATTGTTTCACTGCGTCATCACAAATAAAACACACACAACTACCCAATATGCTCAATACATTTTTTAAATAATATTTTAATAAAATTGTTGATTCTCAAAAATGTTTATTAACTCAAATTTTAAATTTCAATGAACTCAAAATTAAGTCAACCAGGTAACTTATATTTTAATATTTTTAAACTTAAAAATATTTTTATTACAGTGTATATGTAACATATACAAGGACACTGTAAATCTTTTATCAAATCAACATAGATAATTAATGTGCAACATATTTTGAGTTGCTTTTTATTAAGTAATTTACCAATCTCCTGTGTTGTATTAACTCAACATTTTAACCAAGAAACTTGCTTTTTTTACGTTAAACCAACAATTTTCTTTTTAATTTTTTTTTACAGTGCATGTAGTTACCACTGTAAGTACAGGTAAAGTGCAATCCTTTTATCTAATGGGCATTAATTACATTCTGAAAATTGACAGGTGCTAAAAAAGACAGGTGTTTGAAAATAAGAGGGCATCGATATAGAAAAGGCAGTTATACATTTTGTTGCTTTGGAATAACATGCATTGCTTTGGAAATGAAACATATTTCTTTGCACATGTCTATATTACTATTCTCCTAGTACATTAGCTGACCATAAGTGTGGTGGGATTTTGGAGCTCCTTTCTGTGCCCCCTCCATCTCCCTGATGAATATTCAGGACTCTAGCGCCTTTTCACAGCAATAATAGGCCAGCCATTGCCGGCCTGCCTTTGGGGGAAAGACTCCACGAGAAGCAGATTATTTCAACCTGTGTGTGAAAGAGGCTCATTCTTTCTTAAGCCGCCTTCCAAAGGATGAAATCTTACTTGCAAAACTCCTGTTGCCGCCCCGGAGCAGCGACCGAGACGGCTTACAGGTGGCCTCGACGCTCGGAGGCGACAGAACCAAACCCCTGCAGCCCTCCATCATCGCTGTCATCCTCAACTCCCAAATTGTCCCAGAATGGAGGAACGAGCTGGATTCGTCTTGGGCTGTTTTGTCCAAACTGGCGGTGCAGATGGGATAATGACTTTTACAAACAGCATTCTGATGAGAGGAGGGGAAAAGGAACGGTATGTAAAATGCACAAAGGCCTCCATAAGCACATCGGGCTCTGCATCTGGAACAAACTAAAAAGATGTTTAATAATTTAGAAGCAAGCAGGCAGGCCTGCTGCAGCTGTTGTGTGCAGACGAGCATGAAAGGCGTCTATGTGGCAGCTGGCTCGTGCCTCTCCCCTGGTTTCGGTGTGGTGAGGAGACGGCAGATTTGGGATTAGTCAATCCCTGATACTCCTGCCCATCTGCCACCAAGACCTCTCCGCTAACTCGCTCCTACAAGAGGGGGGTGGGGGGGGGGGGAAGCAATGCACCGTACACATAATAAAATGGTCCTGGATGCTGATTGGTCAATAGAGTGTTCTAGCATGCTAAATTACACAATATAGTAACTGTTATGATGCAAAACACCTGTTCGACCATCACTGTGCTGCTCCCATAGCGGATCGTTATTTGTGACATTAATAAAATGTTTTAATGAAATGGTGTCTTTATTATTTTTAATGCACATTAAATGTTTTATTAAAGTAATAAGGCACTTTTGATTAGTTTTCGCTGCTTAATATAGTTTGTGGGAATTGTAATACACCATTTAAAACTTTGGGGTCAGTAAGACTTACAGTAATACTTTTATTCAGCAAGGAAAAACATTCAACTGATCAAAAAAAGTGACAGTGAAGACATTAATAATACTACAAAATATTTTTATTTAAAAAATGTCTTCATGGTTTCCACAAAAATATTCAACGTTGACAATTAAATTAACCATTTTTAATAATCAAGCACCATTAATGTTTGATCATAATTGAGCATTAAATCCTCATATTAGAGTGATTTCTGAAGGATCATGTGACACTGAAAACTGGAGTAATGATGCTGAACATACAGCTCTGACATATAAATTGCATTTTAAAATACATTCAAATCTAAAACATTTTATTTCACAATATCTTCGTTTTATTTTTGATCAAATAAATTCAGCCTTGGTGAGCATAAGAAACAAAACCATTAAAAAAAAAAAAATGCTACTTGTTCCAGAATTTTAACCAGTAGATTATTGTGAAAATCACAATCCTCTTTTAAAGCACATGCATACACACACACACACACACACACACATACACGATCGGCCCCTTCACCCCTGCGTGTGTTTTGTTGACATGTGGCTAGATCCGCGGCACTATCATTCCGTTGCTCCAGGGCACGTTTTGCACTCCACACATTTTCACGAATACAAAATGTCGCTGCCCACAAACAATGCTCGGGTCTAATTGGCCGAATTAACCAAGTCTTGTCTCTCGTCGCCATACTGATTAGCAAAGCTCAGCTGGGACGGTTGGAGGGGTTGGGAAGCCGGGGGGAGGATTGTGGGATTTGTGATGGCAGGGGATCGGGAAGAGGGGGGAGGGGGGCAGGTGAAGCAGCGTTTGCCTATGAAAGAGATGCGATCCTGGGTCCCAGCTGGGCCCCCAGTCTCAGAGTGCCAGGAAGATCACGGTTAGCAGTGAGGGGGGGATTTGTTGCATTTTGTGCCTCTTTTCACAATGCATCTTATAGATGCTTGGATCTGCTTTGTCCTACAACACACACAACCTAAAACACATTTGCTTTGCATTTTGCCAAAACAATTATACTATACTGAAGCCTGCTAAAGCAAAGAGCATTGATAAAGCATCTTTCAAAAAAAATTATAATATTAATAATTTTATAAATATATTAACATTATTACAAGTAATACTATTATAATAACACTAATAAAATATATGCATCCACTTTATATTAGGTGTCTTCAACTACTATGTACTAACATTTAAATTAATAATTTGATACAATGCAGTTTGCGTTACACTGTAGTTACATTTTAAAAATACCTGCATGTAATTACATCTGTAATTAATTTCCGTAGTTACGTTTATAATTACACTGTTGACACTTCCCTTACCCTTAAACTGACCCACACCACCACACCTGACCCTAACTTTACCCAACTGACCCACACCACCACACCTGACCCTAACTTTACCCCTAAACTGACCCACACCACCACACCTGTCTCTAACTTTACCCTTAAACTGACCCACACCACCACACCTGACCCTAACTCTACCCTTAAACTGACCCACAGCACCACACCTGACCCTAACTTTACCCTTAAACTGACCCACACCACCACACCTGACCCTAACTCTACCCTTAAACTGACCCACACCACCACACCTGACCCTAACTCTACCCTTAAACTGACCCACACCACCACACCTGACCCTAACTCTACCCTTAAACTGACCCACACCACCACACCTGACCCTAACTTTACCCTTAAACTGACCCACACCACCACACCTGACCCTAACTTTACCCTTAAACTGACCCACACCACCACACCTGACCCTAACTTTACCCCTAAACTGACCCACACCACCACACCTGTCTCTAACTTTACCCTTAAACTGACCCACACCACCACACCTGACCCTAACTTTACCCTTAAACTGACCCACACCACCACACCTGACCCTAACTTTACCCTTAAACTGACCCACACCACCACACCTGACCCTAACTTTACCCCTAAACTGACCCACACCACCACACCTGACCCTAACTTTACCCCTAAACTGACCCACACCACCACACCTGACCCTAACTTTACCCTTAAACTGACCCACACCTGACCCTAACTTTACCCTTAAACTGACCCACACCACCACACCTGACCCTAACTTTACCCTTAAACTGACCCACACCACCACACCTGACCCTAACTTTACCCTTAAACTGACCCACACCACCACACCTGACCCTAACTTTACCCTTAAACTGACCCACACCACCACACCTGACCCTAACTTTACCCTTAAACTGACCCACACCACCACACCTGACCCTAACTCTACCCTTAAACTGACCCACACCTGACCCTAACTTTACCCTTAAACTGACCCACACCACCACACCTGACCCTAACTTTACCCTTAAACTGACCCACACCACCACACCTGACCCTAACTTTACCCTTAAACTGACCCACACCACCACACCTGACCCTAACTTTACCCAACTGACCCACACCTGACCCTAACTTTACCCCTAAACTGACCCACACCACCACACCTGTCTCTAACTTTACCCTTAAACTGACCCACACCACCACACCTGACCCTAACTTTACCCTTAAACTGACCCACACCACCACACCTGACCCTAACTTTACCCTTAAACTGACCCACACCTGACCCTAACTTTACCCTTAAACTGACCCACACCACCACACCTGACCCTAACTTTACCCTTAAACTGACCCACACCACCACTATAAATTCTCAATGCTTAAATTGGTATGGCAATATTGACGTCATTATTTACACTGCAGATGTGGCTTCTGCCCGTGATGGTAAGGGGCGTGGCGTTTCCGGCAACCTGTGCTTGGCACTTCAGCCAATGAAAATACATGAAACTACATTTGGCCCTCTAACCAATCGAAGACCATTGCATTTTTCGGAGGAATGGGCTTCATAGAAGCAGGAAGCAAATGAACCGTTCAAAGGACAGTGGAGACAGCGGTGTGGAATAAAGGTCAAATATAAGAAAAACACGGCGTTAAGAAAAAAAGAAGAAATATTTAGACATGTTATACTGTGCCCCATAAACACAACCAAGCCTAGAAAAAAAAAAAAATATATATATATAATATATATTTCCACTGATTCATTAACCGTTTTAATCTTTTTGGAGAAACACGGAAGAGAGGACAATGCTGAATAAATACATAGTTTTTTATATTTTTGGACCAAAATGTATTTTCGATGCTTCAAGAGACTCTAATGAACCAACTGATGTCACATATGGACTACTTTGATGATGTTTTTATTCTCTTTCTGGACATGGACAGTAAAGTGGGCATTGACTGCATATGCTCTGGGACTAAAGAATGAAATATCTTAAACTGTGTTCCGATGATGAACAGATGTCTTACGGGTGTGAAACGACATTAGGGTGAGTCATTAATGACATCAATTAATTTTTGGGTGAACTAACCCTTTAATATACGCTTCATTTGTAAGGACACATGCATTGGCTCATTTACACAGAAACAAAGCCTTATATCTTAAAGGACCACTTTATAATTTGCTGCTTTGGATTTCCTTCAGAAAAATGCTAATCTAGTTTTGATTAATCACTTTACATTTATTTCACTTTCTTAATATTCTACTAGATGATTAATGCAAAGTATTTGCACACAAAAAAAGGACTACTTCAAAAATTTTGGGGAAATCTAATAATACACAGGATGTGAATGACACTTTCAAATTTATCACATCAATTTAAAGGGCCATTTCAGGCCAATAAATCAAATCTAACACACATAAAAGTTATCTAGAAATCTTTTTTCTGCTGATCATGTGGTGTATTTTTGGGAAGTCTTTTAACCCGCCAGTGCTCCGGTGGGAGATATTAAAAAATGAGTCTCTAGTATTGGGTAGTAGATTAAACCTCGGCTCCAACAAAAAGAGGAATAGAGAACAAACCTTTCCCTCTGTAATTTTTCCCAGGTGACTTTACCAAGGGAATATGTGTTCAAGGTTGCGGGACAAGGTCCTGATAGTGACAAAGCACAAAGACGGGAGTTTATTCCACCTCAATATGGTCTGTGATCTCAGAGGAGATCTCCCAGCTGTCCAATAGCTCGCCATGACTCCTTTACCGGAGTCCCATGTTGCGCTCCCAAGATCAATCTCGGTATGTCTTCCTCTTTTAAGGCACGACTATAGCCAACAGTCGGAAGCACATTAAGTATTTTCCTCTCCGTCTCGCTCCCATAAGGCCGCAAACAACAAACTCCCAGAGTTGGGATGACGGGGAGGAGGCAGATATTCCAGCTGTAGTCAAGTGCTGGTAGTTAATTCTTCACTCGCCCAGAGCCATATGACTACCCCGCGTGCGACGCTCCTGATGTACTTTTGCACGATTAAAACACATTTCTGTTACAGTTAAGTTTCAGACGGCTGTCATTAATTATATTTTACTTAATTCCCAAGCCTTCTCCCTCTGTTCCTTTTCATTTATACTTTTTTTTCCCCCTTAACCCGCCTTGCGTTTTGGGAGCGTCCAACACCGTCCTACTTAGCTTTTCTTTGTCTCGTCTGTGATCTTCAAATGGGAGGCATCACCGCTGATCAATCGTCCACGTTTCTCCCAGCACCTCTGTTTAAACCTGGGAAATCACTCGTCACTGGTGAAAAAAGTCATTATATTCCCCGTAGAGCGGCTCGGTGCGTATGATCAGGGATCTGTCTGGAGATGTGGCGTTGGGAAAACTGATCTGATGGTGTTCTGATCTACTTCGCTTCTCTGAGGTTTTTACCCGTTTTGTTTTTCTCAAAAGCACAAATAGATGCAAAGTGTAACTTACATTACTTGCACTTTATCATAACTTTGCAAACTTTTTTTTTGTTGCAAAATGCAATATTCTGTCATGCTAGTTTCATGCTTAGGCATTACATCATGAAAATGGGGAAGATTTTTTTTTATCAGCATTGTTCATAATGGCATCAAATACATTAGCGATAAGTGTATTATAATTATTATTATTTTTTTGCTGTAATAAAGGGATCAGTTAAAAAAAAAAATGTATATAGTGTATGTAAAACCTGTATGATTTACTTCCTTCCTTGGAAGAAAACAGGATATTAGGAAGGTATAAGATATGTTTCAGAAAGAATTTACCGATTATTCCATGCAAATTAGAATAAATGTGGCCTGTCCAAAGTTTTTAAAGCCTAAAAAAGGATGCAAAAGCACCATAAAATGATCATAAAAGTAGTCCAATTATTCTTTCAATTATCCGATTATTTCTTAAAGTCACCAGCTCACTGGTGGGAGAGAAGTGAAAAAGTTATGTAGATTTTAAACATGATATTACCCACTGAGAAGCAAAGTGTAACTTTCCACCCCAAAATGCCACACCCTTTAAATATTATTCCTCAAATATACATTTCATGCTAACCATTTGTGCATTGTCATTTAACTTTTTTTTAATTTTTTTAGGTGGGGTAAACTGCTTAGAAAATCTAATGAAATTAGAATATCTAAATAGTAATTATGGTAATTTTTTCTGAAAATATTGTCAAACGTGTTTTTTTTTCCAATTGGAAGACAGAATGATACATTTATATTCATTATACTGATAATTCCATGCAGTTGGCATACATGGAGACTCAAAAAGGACTTTTGAAGTCTCAAAAAGGATGAAAAGATCATAAAAGTTGTCTATATCTGAATTTGTTCAGTGAATAACTGGTCTGAAAGATTCATTGAATGTAGCGACTAAATGAGTCAGTTTAACAACTCACTGGAGGGACAGAAGTGAAAATGTTATATAGGTTAGGTTGTGAACACATAATAAGCAAAGTATAACTTTATGAAGGTTTTTTCTTGCAAAATGCAATATTAAAAAAGTAACCACAGTTGTATTATTATGCCTCACTGACCACCTTACCTCTGCCTCTCTCTCTCTCTCTCTCTCTCTCTCTCTCTCTCTCTCTCTCTCTCACACACACACACACACACACACACAAACCTTATGCCCCGGAGCCTCTTGGTCTGACTAAAGTGACACGGGGGGGCTGCAATGCTGCCGCGGGATACGCAGGGCTCAAGGTGACCAGAGGGTTCTTTCATCAGCATCACGGATCGATACGGATTCGAACAGAGAGCCCTTCCGTGTCTCCGAGGACCAGTCTCCAGCGTCCAGCTGGGGGCGAGCCCTGAGCCAGGCGGTAGGAAAGGGCTTACGCTGGAATCACACCTCCTGTCCTGACAGATACAGAGAAGATAATCAGACATAATCAGACTCAGTATGATCAGCCATATAGCATGACCTGCAAATCATTTACCACTGCAAATTACGTACCCTCATGAAGTGCCAAATATGAAATCATCAAACAATTCGTATGAGATGTGTGCTAGTCACACAATTAATTTGTACTGTATATGTATAAATTAGTGCTGTCAAATCGATAAGTTTTTGTTCATATAATATTGGACTTTTCCTCTAAATCGGTGAATGCAAGTGTTAAAACATTAAGCTTGAACTTGAAAATGTATATTTAAGGTTGGCCATTATTGGTATCATGATTATAGGTATCCCACGATGCACTACTGCAGACATTTTTATCCATGGCGTCCCATAATCCCAGGCCAGGATGTTCCTATAAAAGATTCCCAGCTGTGCACAATGATCGTACATTCATAAATGCAGATCCTAATTAGTGAAGGGTTGCCGTCTGCGCTAAAGATGCTGCCTTTAAGAGCAACAGAGTTTTCCCTTAAATTGATCACTTGAGAAAATCAGACTGTACCCCTTCTCTGTGTCATCTGCACCCCGTTGCCCCCCTGAATCCCACCCTTTCGGTAACCTACTGCATACAAGGCAATTACGAGCGGCGACATTGTGCGACGCTGCGTTCGGGTTGCAGCTGGACAGATATTTGAAACAAGTCAGTGTTTAATTAGGTTACACAGTCATTTCCTCCCCTGCAAATTAAAGCCCCAGAACCTCACACAATTAATCTGCGTCTGCAGGTCCCGTGCGGTTCCCCTGGAGAACCCGCTCCGGTTCTTCAGATCTGACCCTCTGGGCCCTGGCTGCCAAAGGGAGAAAAGCAATTATAAAAACAGCCCTCACTCTAATCGGCACAAACTCTTGCACACGCACAATTATTGATATTCTGGAAAAAAAAGGGAAGTTAATTTAGCTCCTGACTTTTAATTGCTAAAACAGTTTTGTTATGTGTTACAGTACCAAATACAACCTTGACAACATAATGCTCCTGTGTATTTACCAGCGGCTATTAGGGTGATATACTGTAAGGTTGGATATATCATGCCCAAATCACTTTGCTTCATGAAATGTTAAAACCCGTTTGTGTGAGCCAAAAACAAAAGTAGTAATTAAAAATGTCCTTCACATGTTAAATAGTCATAGCCCACTTTCAAAACTCCCAAAGCAACTATTGGACACCATAAAAATATATGACAAAATCAGCAACATTAGTAGTTATCTTAGTGTAATTACATTGCATGACCTGAGTAATATTGTTTTGTGCAACGGCATTTAATTAAACTATATCTTTACTGCAATATTAATTAGTGGTGTTTGTTAAGGTGAGGATTACTATTAAAAGTCACGGTTGCTGATCTGAACAAACCCCACACACTTTGGTTTAACTCATTCTGTGCTGTTGAGCTACATACATAAGTAAGTCCTATAACCAGATTATTTAAGATTTTATAAACCATATGAAAACAGTTAAACCCATAGATTATTGAAACAAGTGTCAATGCATATCTAAGCATGACAATATAAAACACAATATATAGATCTAATAAATACTAATTTTACAAAATATCTACACTCATGTTAACACTAGCAGCAGCCCCGCAACAATCCAAAACTACTTATCATCTATCTAGTAATTGCATAGAAACATCCTAGTTACCACCCATCTAGGCAATCACTGACAACATGGTAGAATCCACCAAATAATTGCATAGCAAAACTATAGCTACCACCTACATCTTCATACCATCTATCTTGGAACTGTATAGCAACACCCTAGAAACCATCCACAACACTATAGCACTAGCACCCACAACATTGTAGTTTCCAACTAACAACTTAAAAAGAGGCATCCTTGCAACCTTTAACAACACCCAAACAACCACCCACAACACCTTAGTATCCACCTAGAAACTGTATAGCAACACCCTAGTAACCACCCACAATATATAATTAACCTACCAAACCCACCAAACAACCGTCCACAACGTTGCAGAATCTTGGAATCCTAGCAACCGTTCACAACACTATATCATCTACCTAGCAATTGCATAGTAACACCCTAGCAACCAGCCCAACACTCTAGTGATCACTGACAACATCATGCAACCCACCTAACAATTGCACAACAACACTGTAGCAGCAAACTACCTACAGCATCTGACGTGAAACTTTACATTGGGAACCTGGTAACAATCCACAACACTATAATCCACCTAGCAATTGCATAGCAACCACCCACAATATCCTAGCAACACCCTGGCAATCACAGACAACATCCTAGAATCCACTTTACAATTGCATTGAACACCATAGCTACCAATCACATAATCAACCACTCACAACATAGTGGCATCCTAACAATTATCAACTATACCCTAGTATCCACCTAGTAACTGCATATAGCAACACCCTAGCAATTTTTAGCATGAAAAGCACCACTCATAACACCACTCACAGTAGTTTACTGTGTTAGCACATAACTATACATTGCAAAGATTAAATCCATTCATTGGTCAGCAGACTTCATAGTGAAAGGCTTGACAGGGTGGTCAGGTGGGATGTTTTTTTTTTTAATATAAAGTTTTTGTGTGGCAAAGTGGTACACAAGAAGTACACGGAAAGAGAACAAGGAAAAGCCATTTGACCACACGCCATGCCCATGTCCCATTTTTGTAGATAATTTCCCCTAGAGTCAAATTTAATTGCTGCTTGAGTGCCCTCAATCTTTAAACATTCTCCATCATTCTCTGCGTCATTTATTTTTCAGGATGACAAAGGAACGGCTAAAAAAAGGCATGCAAACAGAAAATACCTCACCTTTAACGATCGGGTCCGCGTGACAGGTAACGACACATTTAAAGACCTGTTTAAGAAGGCCTGTCCTCATTCATTTTAGCACATTAAAACCGAGCTTAGGGCAGCAGAATGGGGATTTGCATTCTCTTCAGAAGCTGACTTTGCAAGTGTGTTTGTCTACAAAGCACTTTAAAATGAAGCTATACATGATTCATGTTTGCTGCTTTCAAGTTGCTCCTCGCTCCAGAACAGGACTTCACATTACTGTAGGCTAATTATTTGAAGCTGACTTGGGCAGGAGAGACAGGTTGTCTGGCATGGAGAACATGTGAAAGTGGAGGGAATACTAAATAAGAACACAGGAAGAGACCAGCAAAGGCAAGAAATGTTGGAGAACATATCTGTGTTGGTCCACAATGGACTAATAAGTCTAATGTTACTCAGTCGTACCATGGGCGATAGTTTTCCAGTGTTAAGGTCTTGCGCCAGCACAACCCCCCATTTTGGGCACCAGCATAAAACCCTACTGTCAAGATTTACGACATGCAGTTTAAATTTGTACTGAGAAGTCATGGATAGTAGGGGTGGGATACACCTATGCCACGGTTCGGTTCATGTCACAGTTTTGGAGCCACGGTTCGGTTAGTTTCTGTTTGCTGTGGAGGCAGGCCTTCACGTTTTCTGTAGAGCAGTTCGCATACCTAAGTAAACTCAAATGAAATGTCTGCACTGTAGTCAAAAATAATCTACTCATTTTACAATTTGCCATGTTTAAATAAAACAGCATTCATTTAATACAAATGTATGACACACAAATGTCCCACTTTAACCTAATTTACACATTAATTGTATAAATATGACTAGGCCTACTGATGAATAACAGGCCTTTAAGTTAAAGATATTAAGCAGTTTTTGTTACTGTGTATTGTAGTAATATAGTTAATATAGCCACCACTCAAATTTTAAACAAAATAACAAATTGAAAAAATAAAGCGGCATATTTATTTGTGGTTACGGAAACAACAGTTAACTTACTATGAGGAATTCACAAACGTAGCCTACGAACTGTTAATGAAACATGAAAACCGCTCCGGATGAACAAAATGAACGTCATACCTGCATGCCTTCCCAGCTAACACATGACGAACCGGGCGGTTACGTGATTTATTGGTACTTTACTTTTATTTAATGAATTACAAACTGACAGTGTAACGTTACATGCTCGGAGTTTCTCTTGCGCTTGTAATACACGGCGTGATAGGGCGCGCCGCCGCGTGCGCGGGAGGGAGTTGTGTGCTACGTGCGGGAGAGGAAAGCGATTTTCTGAGGTGAGAAGATTTTTTATTTTGTAACGAGCTACGAAAATGATGATGTTGCTGGTACCCCAAGGTAAAATTTTGCCTACCTGGTGAAATGGGGAAACTGGTTCTCTTTGCCCTTCCCTTCCATGCAGCTCGAAGTCACGTGACTTGCAGTTGGAAGACAGTGTACACTTATTTATAATTATATTTAGTAAAAATACAGCTCATGTTAGTTGCTAAAAGTGTACTGATTACTATTTAATCTAATGTCAAGAAAGAATTTTTTTTTTTGTGGCATACAAGTGAGAGCTGGGCTGGGAGCCTGGGACAGCAGGGGCGGGGCACGATCGGTTTGACATGAGGTTATGGCGGTTCAAAAAACAACGTGGGTGTGTGTATCCATCTGTGCCTCGTTTCCGTTGTGTTGTGGTGATTTCGTTGTGTTGTGCCTTGTTTCCGTTGCGTAGTGGCAAATTCATTGTGTTGTGGTTTCATTTAGTATCCATAGACAGTAAAAGGGTGTATCTCGTTTTTTCGGTTTGGTTTGAATTTTGTTAGAGGGTTATTTTTGTGGTTGACCTTATTGCATATTTTCTGGTGATAATCTGAATTCTAAATAGAAAAGGACTAAGTGTGTTTTTTAGACCTGTAGATTGTTTGCTTTGTTCAAAAGAGGGACTGAATTTGTTACAATGTTGAATTTTCTTCTGCGTTCGGTTTGCTGTCTCAAAGCAACATTTCAAAGCTTACCAAAATGTGACAAGATGTGTCACATGTGAGTATACATTATAATACTGTCCACTCTCACCAAGTTTACAACAAGATGATTGACGAGCAGATTGGTTGCTGCACAAGCTTATTAGCCAATGGCTTATTTTTTTTAAACTGTCGACAGGCACATGCAAACACTCAAAAGTGATAAAAAAAAACACTTTAATCATGAATAAAGTATTTAACTATTCCCCTTTATAACTGTTCTCTAGATCACCTGATCACTGGTTACAGCATTCTTTGCAACAATTTATGTGTAAACACTGTTACAAAATCATACAATCCGCTAAGACTCAAACTGCCCAACTAAAGGAAACACTCATCACCAAAATGGTAACCAAACATTTTCAATAAAAAAGTCTACATCTGAACCTGTTCATTCTTAATAAGAACTTCTGTTTCCAAAGGACACAAAATGTTGAATTGGCTCGACTACAAAAGATTTGTTACAAATTAGTTGTATTTCTCCAGAAAACAAATAATGTCACTTTGACTCAACTAAACATTTTTTTGTGTGTCACAGACAACTTATTTTCAGTTTGTATAACTTATTTACAAAAGTTGAGTCAACAAAAAAAAGCTAGTGGATATTAGTACTAAAACAATTTTTGTTGTACGATATTTTTACAGTGTGGATTTTTGCTGAACCAACAACAAAATCAGTGATTTCAACTTTTTTCAAGTTGTGTTTTTTACAGTGTAGTCTATATAATGCAATTAGAGCAGGAAACAAGGCTTTGTCGGGACAATATTCTTGCAATTCAAGGAGAAGATCAGCAACATTTTAAGTTTTCAGTTGTGATAACTAATGTGCTCTCTCATAGAATCAGATACTGCTGCTTTTTATATTCAGATTTGCAGTTATGAATTAGGTTCATTCGTCCGTTGGGTCGGATTGCTTTTTCATCCGAAAATATTGCCAACAATCTATCAGGTAATGTCATGCACATATTGTCACCGCAGCTGGTTTAGTCAAAAAATGATCAGTACTTTTGCAGTTGGTTCTGTTTGAGGTGACAGAACCTCACCACAAACGAACTGCTCCAGAGTTCGTTTGAAAGCGTACTGAGACCCCAAAGAGGGAAACAAACTCTAGTATGATTCAACCACTAAATGAGGCAGGTGTGAAAGCACCCTTAATGAACTGAGCTAAGTAAGAAAACACAACAGGTTCCGAAACAAATGCTCCCAGGTGTGAAAGCACCCTAAATGTTTTTTTCTTTTGCTCCGGACTTAAGTGACAAACCAAGTGACCCAAACACACAAGTTCACTTTATTACACACATTCACTGAATATCGTGGACAAGAGAAGATCCAGTCAAACTCACAAAAGTGAAAGTAAATTTTTATGGTACTAAGAAAAGTAACAACGTTTTTTTTTTTTTTGTAAACCGCGATCATCACAGGGTAGCTCCGCGTCCACAATAGACTACAACAGGCCTCATCTGAATCACAGGTGCTACAGCCTAACAGAAATCTAACAATGGTTTGGGGAATATCTGTCATTTGCCTCCATCAAAGTGCCTGAGTTTCATGGCGTCACACTGCATGCTCGGATTTCGCTCATCACTTTGATTGTTTTCCTCGGACCACGTGGGATTTCAGAGAGACTGCTGCTGAAGTTGGCTCTGAGACGCATGAAACATCTGAGCAGCAAACCTTCGTCCTTGCTGAGCAAATTAAAAATGTATCCGCGCCCCTCCTCCCAGCTGACTTTCGATCGCATGTGCCCACGTCCCACCGAAGAAAAAATAATAATAATAAATGTATATATATATATGTTTGATAGTCACAAGAATACTTTTTTTACTCGCTCATCAAGTGGAAAAATACATCACGACGTATCCGTCCTTGTTTTGATGTTCCGTCACCTTTGTTCTTGAGATGATGAGGTTAAGTTTTGGAGAGGAACTCTCCATGCTCTTGCCTTCAGTCTTTCCATTTGTCTTTCATTTTGATTTTATGACAGTACGGCGCACCGAGGGCATTGTTAGGGTATGGGGGATTCTCAGACAGGAACTAAATATATTTTTTGTTTTCATAATTAATTTAAAGTTTCGATGCAAGTTTGTCATGAATAAAGGAGAAGAAACGGCAAAGTGATTCCGGGTTTTTGAGAGTGAACGCTACAATATGAAAGCTTTGTGTCAGAGAGGGGCTGAATTATTTATGCTTTGACAAGACAATGACATTATTTTGTCCCACATTTCTTTTAAAGGAGCAAAACTGTATGCATGTGAAACAGCCTTAGCTCAATACATCTTTCATTGGAGACAGAATCATGCAGAAGACTGAGGCCTGCTCCCTCACAAAGCCACTAGAACGAGAGTCAAGGTCACAAAGTCAGAAGGATTGATTAAATGACATTCCAGAGCCAGATCATTAATCGGAAGTCATTCAAGATGGATTGAAAAATGGTAAGAAAGTAGATCTTGCTTTATCCCTACATGGTGCCAGCATTGAACTTCCACTTTCACTAGCTTTTGGTGATTTGGTCCAATTTTGGTGGGCATGAAAATGTTCTTTTTCCAATGTAGGTGTGTAATTCATGCAAAATCAGATATGGTTTTCTCCACATAAAATCTGCATTTACAGTGCTAGTCTTGATGCCTGATTCCCATTTGTGAAACTGCATTTACACTATACGGAAAAGCTTAGGCTGTGCAACTGTGTGATAGACAGATCCATCTATCTGTCCAAGAACAAAGGTAACAGAGATACTTGTAGTTTTAAAAAGGATTAATTTATATTTAATTTTTAACTTATTCAATTAAGAAAGGATTGATAAATTTATTCAATTTCTGTATATGTTTAACAGGTTGGAAGGCCACAATAAACATTAAAAGTTGTTATTTTTGTAAAGCCTAATAAATTCATAGCTTTCGATTATAATGTACTGTTGATTGTCTATCATTAATGTTAAAAAAAATGTATTACATAGATATCAGTATTAGTACTACGTCATACATAAAAAGATTAATCACAAATAATTAGTTAATTATTTAATTTTAAACAACTGATATATATATATATATATATATATATATATATATATATATATATATATATATATATATATATATATATATATATATATAATCACAATGTAATATTGTAATGGCTTCATCATACTTCAGGAAAACTTCTACAAAATTAACTTCTAGCAGAATGTTAATGCAGCAAACAAAACAGTTTCTAAAAAAGGTATTTCTGTTCATGCAGTCTTGCCATTGAGTGTGTAGTTGAGGCCGTGTTCAGTATGCACATCCCGGCAATGAGGGGGGCAGCTGTACCCTCTGGACAGATTAACAAGTGATTGTACACGAGGGAATAAGACAAGGACACCAGACCGGCAACTTTGACTCAGCAGCGACAAGAGCTCAGCGGTGTCAAACACCCATCAGCCACGCGTCCGCACTTTGATTTAAGACTGTAGCTGCGAGCGAGATCGGATGGGCGTTTGTGTGTGTTTGTGTGATGGGGTTAGCAGACTTTCACATGATAAAGCATGAAGGTGAGGCAGCCCCAAACCCCCGAGCGTCCATCACGTCTTTACCTCTGTTTGTTAAGGGTTTTAACCAAAGGTCCCACTGGCCGTAAAGAGACCCCAAGACCCTGTGGATGCAGAAAAATCACAGCACATCTTTAATGCAAATACCAAATGTCAAAGCATGGCATTTGACAGAGTTTTGAACATAATGTGAAAACACTGTTTTGTTCTAAAGTGCAATGCAACAACAAACAGAACCCAAATGCACAATATAAATTGCCATTGAACATCTATCTATCTATCTATCTATCTATCTATCTATCTATCTATCTATCTATCTATCTATCTATCTATCTATCTATCTATCTATCTATCTATGTATCTATCTGTCTGTCTGTCTGTCTGTCTGTCTGTCTGTCTGTCTGTCTGTCTGTCTGTCTGTCTGTCTGTCTGTCTGTCTGTCTGTCTGTCTGTCTAATTTTGCTGTCAAAACAGCCCGACTCGTCAATGCATGGACTCCACTAGACCCTTAAGGTGTGCTCTGGTATCTGGCACCAAGTTGTTAGCAGCAGATCCTTTTGTTTTGTAAGTTGTGAGGTAGTGCCTCCATGGATCGGACTTTCTTCAGCACATCCCACAGATGCTCGATTGGATTGAGATCTGGGGAATTTGGAGGCCAAGTCAACACCTCAAACTCGTTGTTGTGCTCCTCAAACCATTTCTGAACCTTTTTTTTATTTGTGTCAGGGTGTATTATCCTGCTGAAAGAGGACACAACCACCAGGGAATAACGTTTCCATGAAAGGGTGTACATGGTCTGCAACTATGCTTAGGTAGGAGGTACGTGTCAAAGTAACTTCAACATGGATGACAGGACCCAAGGTTTCCCAGCAGAACATTACCCAAAGCATCACACTGCCGCCGCCGGCTTGCCTTCTTCTCATAGTGCATCATGGTGCCATGTGTTTCCCAGGTAAGCGACTCACACGCACTGGGCCATCCACGTGAGGTTAAAGAAAATGTGATTCATCAGACCACCTTCTTCCATTGCTCCGTGGTCCAGTTCTGATGCTCACGTGCCCACTGTTGTCACTTTCGGTGGGGTCAGGGGTCAGCACGCGCACCCTGACTGGTCTGCGGTTATGCAGCCCCATACACAACAAACTGCGATGCACTGTGTATTCTGACACCTTTCTATCAGGACCAGCAAGAACTTCTTGAACAATTGGTCCTTGTCAAACTCGGTTGAATCATAATGGTTGCCCATTTTCCTGCTTCTAACACATCAACTTTAAAGGGTTAGTTCACCCAAAAAATGAAATTGATGTCATTAACTCCTCACCCTAATGTCGTTCCACACCCGTAAGACCTCCGTTCATCTTCAGAACACAGTTTAAGATAATTTATATTTTAGTCCCAGAGCATATGCAGTCTCTGCCCACTTTACTGTCCATGTCCAGAAAGAGAATAAAAACATCACAGTAGTCCATATGTGACATCAGTTGGTTGATTAGAATCTCTTGAAGCA
Source organism: Pseudorasbora parva (assembly GCF_024679245.1). NCBI lineage: Eukaryota > Metazoa > Chordata > Actinopteri > Cypriniformes > Gobionidae > Pseudorasbora > Pseudorasbora parva. Next base: position 36,912,943 of record NC_090192.1, on the reverse strand, counting down.
TCGAAAATACATTTTGGTCCAAAAAAAACAGAAACTGATTTTATTCAGCATTGTCTTCTCTTCCGCTTTTGTTTTCAAACCTCAAGTAAAGATTAAAACGGCAATGAATCAGTGAATCGATCAATGTTAGGATTGCCAATGTCACGTGATTTCCGCAGTTTGGCAGTTTGACACGTGCAGGGGCGTGGGACTGGGGGGATAAAGGGTACTGAGTAACCAGGGCCCAAGGCAGGGAAGTCCATTTTCTATACATACACATACATGGTACGGGGGCCCAGCAAGATGGTTTGTACCCAGGGCCCAAAATTTGGTGCTACGCCCCTGGACACGTGATCCAAACTGCTGAAATCACGTGACATCTGCACCATTAGCTTAACCAAATGGAGCTGCAAAAATAAAGACGTTTTTTAAGTTAGTTAATCCAATAACAGTGAAACTGGTTTACTCCGTAGTCATCAACTACTGTAGAGACACTGATAAGAGGAGAAAATCCTTAAGCTAGATGGATTTACTTAAATGTTTTACAAGTGCCACTGAGTGGAATCAAACTAAATGTTTTAATTATAGTTGTCCCTGCATATGAAACTTGGATATGAGAATATATTTTAACTTACAGGAACCATTCTCTGGCATGAAAGCGTCCTGTCCTCAATCAGTCTAATGTTGCATTTAAGATGTCATGACTGTGTTGTATCAAACACACACACTCTCTGCCTGCCAGTGTCCCCTGCTAAGCTCATTCTAGTCTAATTAATTTGCTCTTATTAGCTAAATATGCTTTTGAATGGCCAGTCTCTGTGTTGTGACACTATTTGCCCAATGGAACTCCTGTAATAAAGTGTACATATTCACCAGATAATTGTGTGCTGATACTGACGGTGGCCCTCAAGTGCATACACTTGAACCCACAGCGCTCCAGGCCCTGCTGTGTGTGTGTGTGTGATGGGGGTTGGTCTGACTGCATTATTCATTTCCACTGCTGAGTTTCAGGGTGGCGTTGGGGGAACGGCGTCCCTCCCCGAATCTGTCTGAGCTCAAGGAGAGGCAGAAAATTAACAGGCCAGACCTGTTCACATGAACTAATAGCTCAAAGCCACTCTCAAAGACAGATAAATAGATATTTAAATTGCATTTACTTTGGAAATTCAACTGAGATAGTTTTCATTAGACATGTAATCACTGGCTGAATGCAAACGGAGTGATGTCGCCTTGCTTAAGATGAAAGAAATAAAAACCTGATTCATACTTTGCTCTTAACACTAATGACATGTTCCTGCCATACTGATGTTACTATTAAAATGATAATTTAAGGTGACAGGTTTAAGTAATAATCAAATCTGCACTCAGATATATGAAATGAAAGCTGTCAGTTAAGAAAAGAGCACAGCACTTGATTTTCCCCCCATATATTTGTTTTTTCCTTTCATTTTCCAGAAGTTCCTCAATTTAGTTTTTGATCATGTGAATTGCTATTTACAAACTATGGACGGATGGATGGATGGATGGATGGATGGATGGATAGATAGATAGATGAACAATAAAAAATAATAGATACCTAAAGAAATGTTGAGAATAATTTTTTTTTTAAATTAAAAACTTTTAATTCTATCCATGCAATATGTTTCAAGAAATTAAAGTAATAGAACTTAGAAAGAACAGAAGTGAATAGCACAAAAAGAGAGAAATTAATAATTAATAAACAAGCAAACAGAAAGGTAGAAGTTGTCAGTTGTTTGTCAAAAGCAGCAGGCGAAGCAAAACTCCTCACAGACGAGAGTAACAGCTCCCAATGGCAGAGGAAACAGAGAAACTGAACATCTCCCTCCTCCTTTGATTCGTCCCTTGACGTTTTTCCGGATCGGTTTTGCCCGCGCCGCTCGCGTCTGGGCCGCATTCCGCCCACCCCACGGGAGCCTGCATCGTCCGTCTGAAATTCTGCCGGAATAAAAATTTCATTGGCATTCCCCTTCATACTCCAATAAAAGAAGATACATGGACTTATCGGAGGTGGGGAGATTCCATCCAGCACAAAGCCTTGTCTGCTAGACTCATTCTTAGGGGCCGTAAAAAGTGTGCATGTCAAACGAGCCCCAGGGACGGCCCCTCAGCTGAGGTGATCTGCAGGTTTAGCAACGCGAATTGACTGGACACTGTCAGTTAATTAGGCATTTCAATACACCGTTTCTCAGACAGGCTTTTCTAGGCGACCGTGGGTAACTGAATATATTTCTTCTCTTTCAAGCTTTACGGCCGGGCCCTATATCAAAAGCTTTGCGCAGCCGAAAGATGGGGATGCTGTCTTTAACTGGGATTGACAGAGGCTCGCTTCTGAAACACATCACCAGAATTGGAGAATAGGTAAATTTGTCAGGAGACAAAGGGCTGCCAGAGTTTGAGGCAATGCGTGCTGTATATTTTTCAGATAATAAGGCATTAAATAGATCTGAACAGCTCAAAGAGGGATCTGGGCGGTTATTGCGGAAGCACGGCAGGCAGAAATCCCTGACAATACCCTGTTCAGACAGTTTTACATTGTTTCAACATACATTTATCATCTTTCTACGTCCAAATGTGATCACTCAGTGCACTCTACAGAACATCATATATTACATTATTCCAGAGGGCAAAGATTCCCGCGCCTGCTGAGAAACAGACCTCGGCACGCGCTCTCTTCTCCCTCTCTCGCCGTAAAACGACGCTGCTGTCTTACTGCGTTCTGCCAATTTAAACTAACAGTCTATAAATCTCAGCAGCGATTCTACACATGCTGCTTTATGAAAACTTTAACTCAAATAATAAGTTTAGCAACTAGATTTTTTGATTTTCTGAGAATCATACGAGGACTGCTTGCCCATGCAAAGCTCTTGTGGGTGGTTGCCAGGGTGTTGCTAAGGTAGAACGATAGATAGACACCTTAGCAACGTACTAAAACATTTAATGGAATAACACAGGAATAAGGAAAAAAGTAGAAAAAGAGAATGATTTGTCATGCGAGGACTGCTTGCCCATTTAAAACTTTTGCTGGTGGTTGCCAGGGTGTTGCTAAGGTGTTTTAGTGCATTTAGATCTTAGTCTAAAGAGCTGATCCTCAGGATCCTAGAAACATCTTTGATCCCTGCAATGCAAGTTATGGAAATTTTTCAATTTACAATATTTGACCCTAAATAGTAGCAATACTACTAACACTACTAAAAGTGTACTGGGATTTACACAAGAATAGGAAAATTAAAAACAAAACAAAAACAAATCAAGGTAAGACTATAACAGACTTTAATTCTCAATTTTGTTAGAAAAAGAAATTAAAACATGGGAAATGTTTGATAGATGGAGAAATAATGCAGTGTTTTTTGCAAGCTTGTGTTAATTTGCCTCAGTCAACAACAGACAGAACAAAGTCCTCATCCAACATTTTTTTAAATCCATTTCTCTCTGATATACTCTGCAATACGGAAGAAAAGATCTGCTACTACACTGTAACTTTTAAGGCACAATATGTAATTTTTGCCACAAGAGGTCACTTATTCAAAACAAGCTCAGCGGCTGCTATGAGCAATTGTTGCACAGTAAGCATGGTGAAACATGGTACTCGTGGTAAATCAAGAAAACGAGATTTAAACAATAAGACTAATTGTATAACAATGATTAGTTTTCTGTCTGAATGTATCCAAACAGTTGCTTAGCTGTCTAATAAAACATAATATATTAAAGCGTCTTTGGTGTTGCTATGGTTTCTACAAAATAAAACCGGAATTTGAGGGTATCGCGGGTATGATGTCATTGATAGGCGACGCACGTACACGGTCCATGTCCTGATTACAATTGCTTATTTGTCTGGATTTAAACATTTATTGAAAACTTTGGGAAAATTTAAGTACACAAGTCAACAAAAAATAAAACATTGTTGTAGTGTTTTTGGCCAACATTTCATATTGAGCTAGGCCAAAAAAAGTATAGGGCGCTTAATTTGATTTTAATTAAATAGTAAATGACTGGATCTTAAAAGTGAACGTTAGGGGCTCTCTAAATAGAGGCTGGTAGTGGTGGGGTACAAAAATAAATGGAAAGAGAAGCTTACAAAGCCATTTTTGTATAATCTGCAATGCTGAATCATGCACTCTTTGATCAGGAATGTAAATGGGTTTGATTTTAATGCGTTTGACTCGCAACAACCAGCGACGAGCGAGAAACAACCGTCGCACTGACACAGCATCTCAGCTCATTCATCTGTGCCCATGTTCCTTAACTGACAATGACGGAGGCATCCTGGACAAAAAGAACAACAGCGCAGGAGTGACGGAGGGAAATCAGAAGAGTGTCAACAACACACTGCGAGGAAGTGGCCTCGACATGGCCCTTTTTGGTTACATGTCACGGCTGTTTCACTCAGACAGAGGTGGTTATGGTAATGTTTGTTGAGTCTGGTGGTTTTGTGTTTATTTATATCTTAACAAGCTGCGTGAGGGAACACGAGCGCGTGTACGTGGAACTTTTTTTTTTTTTTGGCAGCGGTGGTGTGAGATGGGGGTTGGCTGACAGGGCTTCTCGCTAGAGGCTTTCAGGTCTCTTTACACTGGCTTCTGAGGACTTTTCATGTTCTTATGGAAAATATCCCTTTGAAATCCCTGTGCTGCACATTTTAATCTCATTTGTGGGGGAGAGTGATGCTGAGACAGGCCTGGGGAGAGCGCGAACGTTTCTCTGCCTTTCTCTAGCTCTCGCTCTCCCTCCTTTTTCTTAGCATAATTTCATTCGTCAGAAGAATCCCTAGGCTGACATAGCTGGAGTGATTTAATTGATTTTAATCATCCACCTGAGAGAGGGAATTTGCGCCCTCTGTCCTGGAAGATAATGCCGGCGTCTTGGAGGATATCTCACTCCTCGTTAATGCTCTTCCATCTCCTGTCACATTATGAAAGGAAACTTTTGGAAATCACAGCTAGGCATTTGCATAACTAATTGCGCCGATGTGTGCCGTTTCCCCTCACAGCGGAGTCAAATCGCTTAATTTTCTTAAACTCTGTGTGAATGCAATTCAGAGTGAATTTGTATGAGCTTCATGCAGCATCATCAAAACTTGCTGTAGTGCTTTGACATTTGCATACACAGATTTTTATGTTTTAGGCCTATGCAACTCATTGTTGCATAAACTGCTAAGACTAGTCTTACAATTTCACTTTTTTTATTTCTTTAAGACTGTTTATAATTGTTTTAAGTGATAACAATGTAAATTGGTCTAATTTGATAGCAAAAAGTAAGACTTACTGCCCCTTGACTTAAGACACAGTCTTAATATTTTGCTATTTTTATGCAAGGTTTAATGAGTTAGCATGGTCTAGTTAACCCTTGCTGGTATGTTAATGCCATAACGACACCATTTTGGTGGCAAAAAGTATCTTTCTATATTTATCTACAATATTAAGGGTGTAACATTAACGCCCTTGGTACGGACAACAGTCAGATGACGAATACAGTCAGTAATGTAGCTGTTTGAGCAGGAAAAAGAGTTCAGCAACAAAACCATAGTTCAGATGGCATGCAAGGGCTTGTTGGTAGCCTATACGCAAAGTTTCGATTCATTTTTATGACACGCTCCACAAACTTTATGGAAAAGAAAGTGCGATGGCAGAAAGCAGCATCATGATTTGTCTTTATGTGTGTGACTATATACGATGGAGTATTTTACAAAATCATTGGGCATTGTGCCAATTTGTGTCACGGAAGTCTCACTACAGTCCAGTGATGAAATATGTATGTTCTGGAAATAGGAAGCCTCAGGTGTCTCTTCACTCGCTGTCTCCTTGTGGAAGTTGGCTCTTTTTCTCCTCCTCGCTCATCTTTCCATGATTTCTTGAAAAAGTCTAATATTAATCTTTGTGCATCTGCCATTGTCACCGCATGTTCATGAACTCTAACGCAGAAAGAGACAGCGTAGGCTACACGCAACGTGTTAATGAAACCAATTAGTTTGACCACCGCCGTTGCATTTTAACATGCTGTTTTGGTTAATCTCTCAATTAGAGTAACAATGATCAATTTCGTAATTTTTTGGATTGTTGTTGTAAATGTACCAAACTCGTATAGAAACTGTGACCCCAAAGCTCAGGTATACATTCAGAGTACCGTTACACCCCTACCATCAATTCAAAAAGTAGCTGTGTAGACTCTGACAAAACAATTCCTTTGTTAAAATGTCATTAGATATTAGTTGACAGTCATGTTTCACCAGATGATATGTGAACTCAATATAGACTATTTTCGGAGGGCTCCTAAAAGCATGAAATGGACCTTCAGCTTCATTAGTCACTTTAAGGCTCAGGTGATTGGCTAAAAAAGCAAAGATGTTGGTTTGGATGCCACCATGTTTTAATTCTTCAATGCAGACATGCAAAGCAAATCTATACACTCTAAAAAATGCTGGGTTAAAAACAACCCAAGTTGGGTTGAAAATGCACCGACCCAACAATTGGGTTGTTTTAACCCAATGGTTGAGTTGTTCTTACCCAGCAATTGGGTTGTCTTAAGCAACATTTAACCCAACCACTGGGTTAAAACAACTCAACCACTGGGTTAAAACAACTCAACCATTGGGTTAAAACAACTCAATTGTTGGGTCGGTGCATTTTCAACCCAACTTGGGTTGTTTTTAACCCAGCATTTTTTAGAGTGTTTAAGAAAATAAAACAATCTTCCAAAATTTAAAACACATTTCATTCTAAAAATAACAAATTAATATGTTGTAGTAAGAAAAGTCTTATTACAAAATGCACTATTGCAACACCATCAGAATTAAAGGCTGTGCAATATATAACACCATTTCAAAATTATTCATTTTATTTTATGACATGTTCTTGACAGGCTTTAATCACGCATCAGTGATTATGAAATCCAACCCAAGCTTTTTATTGATTTGATTTTAGTTCCTTAACTCTACAAATATATACCTTTCTATGCTTCTTTCCTTGAGTCAAAATATAGAATATTTTATATGACTCGTGGGTGGACAATACAACACGTGCTTTACGAATGTCTCAGAAGGAGCTAAAACTTGACAGTGTGAAAGGATGTGAGCCGAGGATCGGCACGGGGGAATTTGCAGATCCGTGGTGAACTTTCAAATCAATTCTATGCATTAGTTATTATCACCGGCTTTGATAGACACCAGACTTCACCAGACATCTGCTCATTACAGGGGCATGCTACTGTCTGACCAAATCTACAGAGAGACACAGAGAATGAGAGCGATTGTCTCACAGGTGAGTAGGTGAGGTCATTAGGATTCGTGTGCTTTAACACATTTCAAATCAGTTCAGATAAGAACAAAAACTTAACTTTGTAATGTCATCTTATTATATTTTTCCCCTGCATTTCCCATCACACAAAATATGAAAACATATCAAGAATGATCAGTGTCATGATAGTAATAGTGTGATGGGTCATTCACCTCATCTCAAAGATGCATCTGTTCTGTTTTAAGTTTTGGGAGATAATTTTATTTATTTATTAAGTCATCAGTTTAGCTTTACATATGCTGATACTCAAAATTAGTTTTAAAGGCCATTTATATTAAAGATACATCTGATAAACTGTAAACACGAATACGTTGGCAAAACTAAAAAACTAACTAAAAATTTGAGGTAATCAGTTACATCAAAATTTGTACGTTAAAAAAATCGAAGTTTAAGTTTGCCAAATCTTAAAATAAAAAATGTGCTCAGTGTGTTGAATAATGCACAGCACATGCTAAATCAATATTGTACTCATACAGTTGAATTACTCTTAACTTGAAATAGTCAAGTAACCTAATTCATACATTTAACTTAAAAGTATCATGTAACTGCAAACTTGATTAGCTTTAACTAGCTAAATCAATAAATGATACCTTGTTAATTGGTAACGTAACACTTTGATAGCATAGCAATTGCTGAATTTGTACAGCAATATAGAAAATTTAACCTTTATCTGTTTTCAAACCAAGCTCATGCTCCACTCGTCACCATGATGGTAAGTCCCTGAAAATCCTAACATAAAGAAAATCTAGTAAATTAGCATAGTTGAGCATTAAACATACTAAATCTCTCATATACCATTACTATCACCAAAAAAAAAGAAAGCAAGTCATACAACACTTAATTTGAGCAATTAGTCTCCCTTTCAAGTGTTCTGGCAAAGCATGCTCGGAAATAAAAATCATTCATTTAAGAAGTTTCATTTAAATTTAAGTTTGTCTAAAAGAAACAAGTTCTTAAAATACTTAAAATGTTTCAGTCCTTTGAACTCAAAAGAAAAAAAGGTCTAAATACTCATAAATGTTAACTAGTTTGAACTAATTAGTTTAATCAATTATTTAGAAAACAGACCCAACCCCTGAAAAACAACTCTACACTATAATCCCCCATCCACCAAACTTAACACTTTACAGTCAGGCAACAGCCAAACCCAGACTCATCCATCAGATTGCCAGACAAAGAAGCGAGATTTGTCACTCCAGAGAATACATCTCCACTGCTCTAGAGTCGAGTGGCATTGTGCTTTACACCACTGCATCCGACACTTTGCATTGAACTTGGTGATGTAATGCTTGGATGAGCTGCTCGGCCATGGAAATCCATTCCATGAAGCGCTCTACACATTGTTCTTGAGCTAATCTGAAGGCCGCATGGAGTTTGGAGGTCTATAGCTATTGACTCTGCAGAAAGTTGTTGACTTCGGTGCACGGTGAACCTCAGCATGCGCTGACCCCGCTCTGTGATTTATTTTACGCAGCCTCCCACTTAGGGGCTGAGTTGCTGTTGTTCCCAATTGCTTCCACTTTGTTATAATACCACTAACAGTTGTCAGTAGAATATTTAGCAGTGAGGAATTTTCATGAATGGAGTTATTGCACAGGGCCGCACCTATCACCGCTTGAGTTCACTGAGCTCCTGAGAGCGACCCATTCTTTCACAAATGTTTGTAGAAGTGTTTGCATGCCTAGGTGTTTGATTTATACTCCTGGTGCCATGGAAGTGATTGAAACTCCTGAATTCAAAGATTTGAAGGGGTGTCCCAGTACTTTTATCAATATAGTGTATTTTCCATTTAAATAGTTGTATTTCAGTAACAATTGAGCCACAATTGACTTTACCTTTGGGACTAAAATGGTCCTTTTTATGACTCAACAACCATTCTCTTTGTATAAGTATTTGGCTAAAACGTCACAGTAATGTGATTTGACTCTATTTGCATAAACCATCTTGTGAGCTTGGAAAGTTATTAATAATTTCTAAATGATTCCAATACATATAATTAAAGATGAAGTTTGTTTACATTCATTAATTATAAATGTGTTTTAGCTACTGTAAATCCTATAATGGTCTGTAGCTTTAAGGATATGATATGAATGAATGCTTAAACCAAATATAAATATTTTTAGACAAATAATTATTCACATTTAACATAAAAAATGCATAGCCGCATTCAAATCAAATAATCAAATGAGAGATAGTGAGGGTTTGAGGTGGAAATCACTTGTGTTCTCCTCTCATACGCAGGCGGCTACGTGCCTCAATAAACACTAAAATTATTCCAGCATTCCTGATCGCTTAGGGGTGAACGTTCATGAAATGACGTGTTCCTCAGAAAGTTTCAATTTCCTTTCTCATCTCCCTTTAGAGTTCCACTGCAATTTGTTTTATAAAGAAATCTAGAGGAAAAGCAAATGGAATGCAAAACCAAGCTGTAACAAGCCATTAGTTTGAAAATGGGATGGTGAATATTATAGTACACAAGAATAGCAAAACATGCTAAAAAAAAAAAAACTGCCTGGGGAAGGAATTTAAATATGTAGTTTACTAATATTTAATTTATTGGCTTCGCAAGGGAACCGAGCATTTAGCAGCCGCATTTTTAGATCAGAAACAGAAAAATACAGTGATTAATGTTTCCTCAGACTGACCACAAAGTATTTTGAAAGCTCTAAAGCCAAATTCAACTACACTTCCCAGAGAAAATATGCCACTGTCCATTCACTCAGATTTTCCTTTGACATCATTGCATGTTTTTTTTTTTTTTACATGCTTTGAAATATTATTGTCTTCCATTTTAAAGGAAAAACATCAAGCCTTATAGTCAACATGAAATGAAAATGTATTGTGCACAATTAATCACTGAACAATATTCCAAAGAATTTTTTTTTCATCAAAATGTAAAATATTTTCGTTTGTAAACCCTTCCCCTTCAACCACCAACCATTCTGGTGGTGAACGCCCACTTTTTATGTTCCATGTTGCTTAACATTAACTAAAAGCTTAATAAATATCAATTTTGCTGTGTTTTCGGTGAAGAGCAACGTCAAACGTCTGAAAACCTCAACCAGATGCTCACCTGGGTCAAATTTACTTCCCTTCACATGTTCAACCCTCCATCCATTGCGGTGTTCACACTGCACACCGAGGCCCACAGTGCCCAGCTGTTTAACTGCCTTTGCTTTAGATCTATCAGATCCATCTATCTGGAGGAAAGGTCTAAGAAACACTAACTTTGCATTATACATCTGCACTGGGCAAAGAGTGGCCCTCTTGCCCTGAAGATCTCTTCCTCTTTCTCAACATCTCTCTCTCTCTCTCTAATACTGGTCATCTTGCTTCACCTTGCTTCCTGTTAAACCAAATTAGCTTTGTAAATACTTTTTTTTATTCTCCTGTATGAAAATATGCTGGTGTGTGTTAGTCGCTGTGCTGAGTAAACAGCAAATGTTGCTTTGTTTTGATTTTTTAGTGCAATCTTAATTGCAAAAACACAATCAGCTGTTTGTGAGGAGGGCGTTTAATCTTTGAATTTAATGATTTGAGGGAGTGCACGCCAGAAGAATCATTTTATTGCTTCCCAAAGGGCTTTTCTTTTTCACTCATTTTTTTTGTTGTTGTTGTTGTTGCTTTCTTTCTCGTTTGCCATTTCCAAGGTAGGCTGTTAACACAGGATAGGTTGTTGCATTCAATCTCAACAACAGGATGCTTTGCAATCATATATATATTATATATATATATATATATATATATATATATATATATATATATATATATATATATATATAAAAATAAGAAACAAATATGAATACAAGTAGTTCAATGTTAATTATGAAATGACTTTTACCCAGTAAAGTCAGAAAAGAGTGCTTTAAGTGCTTTCAAAATCAAACTTAGTCAACATTAGATCTTAATCCTTTGCAAAATCTATCTTAGCTTTCTACCTTTTTTGTGTGTTTATTTTTTATTTTCACAGGTATAGCTGTATGCAGGAGAGCAAACGGCAGAGATATGAACACAGTTTCATAAGGACTTCTCCTGAGGACTGATGCGAGTTTCTCATCCCAGCTGCAGGGGTATGACATCAGCACACGGAGCGCCTGGGGAAAGAGGTGCGGTAGAGCTCAACGTGAAGATGTTCGAGAGGGGAGATGTGTGTGAGAGCCACTCAACTACAACACTACAGCTCTGGAAACACTGAGACTTCTGGAGAAAACATGGATGGAGATGTCGTATCTCTGGTGGCTGGATAGCTGATTCCTGCAGGATATGCTTTTACCATTTTTCTTAATTTGTACAGATAAGGAAAAGTATACAGTTAAAACTGACATGGGAGAATTTACTCATACTATTTTTGTACTATATAGCATACCCAAGGATGAGCCAGAACATTATGACTAGTCACAGGTGAAGGGAATATAGTGGATCATCTGCTAACAAGGACACTTAAGGTCTTGGTAGACAAAATGGAAAACAAACAATCAGTTCTCGTCATCAGCATGTTGGAAGCAGAAAAAAATAAAAAATAAAAATAAAAACATGGCTCTGTCCCAAATGGCACATTTCATATGCACTCTAGGTCTTGAGGGAATTACAATAGCAGCATGTGTGCCTGATTGTAGCGTCTACAAGACCTTTAGGGAGTCCCAATTGTCATTTTAGGTTTCAGAATGGTGCTTCGCGGCCTATGTGTGTCCTCGATGCGCACAATCGCTGAGCTCTGCAACAGACTTCTTCCCAACAGTCAAAGTGGCATTACGTCACGAAAGTGCGGACTCGTAGGGTGCCAATAAGTATGCACTGCATTCTCAACACTGTCACAAGAGGCGCTAAAACGTACATAACTAGAAAACGTCTTGGCCAGTTTTCCCTTTCAGGGCCTGAGTTTATCAAGCTTCTCAAAGTGCTATTTTAGTATTAAGTGCTGAGAATTCATGAAATTTAATCCTACTTTCAAACTTAAGTATAAAAGCAAGTTATCACATTTCTTAAAGCTAAGAATCACTCTTACTCTCCCAGTTATTTAGATGGCTCGAGAGGTCTCTCAAGTGGTTAGGGGTTGCCAGTAGGGGCTTGTGATGGCACTGAGGAGACAGAGACGTGAGCAAATCTTTCAAGAGAGGGAGAATTTGTTCGAAATGTTTGACAAACAGTTAATCAAAGGCTATCGTTTGGACAGAACAGGCATTATCTTTTTCAGCGATGGTTAATGTTTGGCTTTATAATTAAAAAAAAAAACGCTGTTCGACTAATTCAGCAAGCAGTAGCGATTGCTATTTTCTCCTGCCAGATCGGTTTCTTTTGGAATCCATGATGGCTGATTATATAAAAGAAAATCTAGGCCATAGGCAGGTCAGTTACCAGCACACCAGTTTAAAAATTGTAATTAAGACATGGATGAAAACATGTTTATCTTTTATTTCAAATGTGAATATTCTTTTGAAAACTCTTTATTGTCAAATGTGTGTTGGATGTAAACTCCTCTTAGGAACTTCACCATTCAATGTGAATTTATCTGAGAATATTCTTAAATAAGGACATCTATTCAGTGATTGGTTAATGCCTATGACATCATCCAAAATCCCGTTTGTGGCACAGCAAAGTGTCGTAAATCAACTCTAAGACTGACACTTAAGATTTAGTCCTACTCTTTACTTAAAGGTGCACTATGGAGCTTTCCGTCCACTAGAGGGCGCCTATTCAAAACAAATCATAGTTTGATGACGCAAAGTGTGAGCGCAGCATCTTGGGAGATGTGTTCTTCTCATCACAGCCGGTGGAAAATAGGACTCGGGCAGAAATCATGTTCATGCATGCGGTTATTAACGTTACTGTAGTGTAAATCAGAGCAGGACCGAGTGTTATGGACCTGAGCACAGCTGCTGGAGCGATTGTTAAACAAATACCCGCCTCGCAAATACCGGGACTTTTATTATGAAGGGACGGGAGACATTCGCCGGGCGCCTGCACAGATCCGCTCTTCCGGTTATGATTTTGAGGTAATGTAGCTCTGTTTATCATATTAGATACATTTAAGTGTGTTCAAAATGATGTTATGACTTTACTCCGTGCGTTCACTTGTTCACACTGCTAAGAGTAAAGCGCTCCTGTCAAATAAAAGCCGAAACCGAGGGTAATGCAGATATGACGCGATTGACAGGCGACTCTCTCAAATGCAATGCTGCAACGTCCCTGTCCTTAGTTAAAATAGCAATTTTCTCACAATTTACAAATAGTTGGAAACATCTGGGATATTGTAGGTACTCAACTGAACAAAATATATAACACCGGCCTAGTGGTTTTTGGATATTTTACTGCAAAAATACTACATAGTTCACCTTTAAAGTATGATATGGAAGCTTGATAACTTACTTTTAAGCGCAGCTTTGAGCCAAGAATTTATTTACTCTTAAGTCAACTCTCAGCATTGTTCTTGTGAGTAATTCTAAGATTTTTGATAAATACGGACCCAGGTCAACCATGTAGGTCATGCAGGTATGAAGACAATCTTGCTGAGAAGGTCCAAATTGACATAATTATAGTCAGAGACCTGAATAAAAACATTTGGCGCATGATTGCAATGCCCCGGCCAAGCATTTGCCTTTGTGCTTGAAGTATGTTTCTGGCCTTAGAAATCAGCTGCCTGCGTGAAATGTCCGGTTTTAGAGCAGAACTGCAGAAGCTTTTTTTTAACTTGCTTTAACGGTTGAACATACCACTAGTGTTCTCAATCCCAAAACCTCTTCACTGAGCAAAAGCATGTTAAACTGTGCCGCACTAGGCCTTGTTTAATTCAGCGAATTCAAATTCTGATCACTCTCGCCCTCTCTCCTATACAGCTACTTTTACAGAGCTTCATTAATCTTCGTTGAATACAATGACATACATCTTTAATGTGCTTGCTGTCAAGTCGCATTTCAGTTAGAGTGCAGCAAAGTGAATGACAGCAAGCAATATTAATAAATTTAACATGGACTGTATAAATTTTTAACAGAACAAGAATGGGAGGCCGGGCTCATCTACCCGCGTCCCTCCCTCCCTCTGTGTTTTCAAACCGACGGATTTTACGGCGAGCGGGACGGGTGCGTTTCCTCAAAGTTGAGGCCCTCAGTATAAATAGATTTACATGTCATTAATAAGTAAATTAGGAAAATGCCTTTCAAGTGAAGACAAGTACATAAGCATAATCTCCATATTAAAGGAGTATCCTTTGAAAAGCCACAGAGGAATTTGAGGAGTCAGGCGATATGTCATGCCGCTCGTGTCTGCTTTCTCTGCACCTTTAATTACGGAGGAGTTTGATTATGGATCCGGCGTCTCACCACCAAGGTGCCCGAAACGAGCTGCATGCAGAGCCACCTATGATCATTTCGTACACGTGGAAGCCTGATTTCGGAGTCGAAGCTTGTGGAAAAGCGAATTAGTGACAGCTCCCTCTCACTCCTTCCTTACTGCTGTAATAATATTAAAATATTAAGATTAATTCCATCAAAGCTCACTCGCAGAAAAAAAGAACGAATCCAAAAATGACGATTAAGGATGCTATTTCAAATTAAAAAAATTACTGCTGTGATTTTTGGCTTTCGCACAAGGTCCCAGCAGAGATAATTTGCTGTACGTTTAAACCCGATGAGAACCCAGTCTGTCTGTGTTAAATAAGAAAGTTACGCTTGATATGAGACATGTTTTCGCAGTAGCTTTAGCGATTATAGGAAATCATATGCAAAGCCGGAGTCCTGATCCGAAGTTAATTTATAATTGTGTAGAAGTTATTAATTAGCCAACGTGTTATTAGAAGAGCATGCACTACAAAGGATTTATTTTACGCACAACAACACGGGATAGAAGCACTTCCGTAGTCCCTTTTTCTCTCTCTCTCTCTCTCATGATGTTTATTTATTTATTTATTTGGATAAAACCTTTCAAGAGGAACACAAGAGGAAGTTTGAACCCCTGCCAGGATAGGTGCTCGCACAAAGCCGGCACATGCTTACGATTGTCATTTTTATTAAAGGGCATGTGTGTTTGTTAATTGCATGGTCGAAATAAAATGCGTAATGTGGATGAATGTTGAAAACCATCCGCAACGTCGTTTAAAAAACACACAAGCATGTTTAGTTCGATTTTATCGAGTCTGATATGAAAAGAGCCGGCATGTAATCTGTGTGACCCAAATATCTGAAGTCTGTCTCACCCTCCAGTGAATGCCACATTGAAACACCCTGGAAATACCATATTGGATCCAATTTTCCATCACAGGCTGGCTGCCAAACTAATTAATTTAGTGTGGAATGGGCAGTTAGCTCGCACTGTGCCGACAGCAGAACACATAAATAAAGATCATGACGATAGCACGTATCCCGATGAGCAGATTGGACACATATGCACACTTACTGTCAATCAAAGTTACGTCCGTGATGGGCTGCCTGCCTCTCCGCAATATGGTGCAGTTAGCGGCGCATGCTGCTGAGAAAGAGGCAGATATTCAGCAGGAGCGAGGAGCATTTGCCTTATACACGCATGACAGCATCACTAAAGAATATGTTGATGAATTAACATCATATGCTCAGTTACTAAAAGCAGCAGCATAGGGGAAGCCATTTTGAAACGCTACTACTGTTTTGAGCTTGTAAAATGAGTATATTGAGTATGAAACTATTGTTAGCTACACAAAGAAACATTGCAATCGAAGAGCCGATATCTTTTATATAACCATCAGATTAAGTCATTCATTCAAGCGATATTTACCTGCCACAAAAATCTCAATAACAGTGACAACAACTGATAAACAGTAGAAATATACTCATTTATGTACTGAAAACAGTATATAATTGAGTTACTGAATTCTCACAGTGGGATGAAAATAAATAGCGAAAGTCAGTCATTTTTAGTGTCAAACTGATTTCTATCATTTTTATAATGTACTAGAGTGAGACAAACCAACTACTACCACAGAAAAACGTCAAAGAATTAACCAAATCCATTGCTAATACTTACTGACATGCTTACTGACACCAGTGTGTTGTGTTCCCTCCAAAGTGATGTCACTTCCTGGAGGATGATGTCATTAAGGAATTAGTTAAAGGTATAGCGCAGAAAATAAAAAGGATGGAAAGTCATACCGAAGACCTATAAACTGATAAAAACAACATTCTCAGAAGATGTGCAACACAGCGGAATAGTAAGAAAAAAAAAATCCACTGAAACAATTCATTTATACTGACAAATAGTATATTAGTAATGATTCCGCAAAGAAATGGGACATCAGCTGTGACAAATAATTCAGTGAATCGTTTTCTAGAACATTTAAAGGTCCCTTTCTTCGCGATTCCATCTTTCAAACTTTAGTTAGTGTGTAATGTTGCTGTTAGAGCATAAATAATACCTGTAAAATTATAAAGCTCAAAGTTCAATGCAAAAGCTAGATATTTTATTTAACAGAAGTTCCCTTTCAAAGCTTACAGCGAACGGCCGGTTTGGACTACACCCCTGCACTACCTTCAGGAATGACGTCACTAGAACCGTTTGTTGACTAACCCTCCGGCCACAAGAACACGCAAAATAGGGGGCGTGGTCTCGTTGCTCTCCCACGTGGAGAAGAGCGCACATTCAGCGCTTGCATCTCCCCTTTATGGTAAGAGGCGGGACCTTTCACAACACGGGAAGCGCTGGATCCAATCAGAACTCGTTACGTGTTTCTGAAGGAGGGACTTCATAGAACAAGGAAATCACAGGCCGTTTTTAGGACAGAGAAAACAGCGCTGTACAGATAAGTAAATTGTGTGAAAAATACAGTTTTTTTACACGCAAAACATGAACTCATGTTATATTGCACACTGTAAACATAATCAAAGCTTCGAAAACACACAAAGAACAGACCTTTAAAGGTGCACTATGTACATTTTAGCAACATCTAGTGATGAGGTTGTGAATTGCAACCACCCACCAATGCCTTTCAAAGCACAGAGGGGGTCGTCTGAGAGAGCAGAGAGTAGCTAGCGCTCTGTAGAGAAGTTTGTCCATTTAGGGCTACTGTAGAAACATGACGGCGCAAAATTATACTTTCACTGTAAGGAGACTCGTGTTGTGTGTAGATAGAAATTGCTCATTCTAAGGTAATACAAACATAACAGTTCATTATGTGATGTCTTTATGCACCACTGAAAACATTTCTGTTACATTTCCATTTCTGTCAATATATCTCATAAATACTACACACTAGCTGAACCATCTGAATAATCAATTCCGCTAAAATTAATCAAATTCCCACCGTGACACAAGAGAGACTTTGTAGGAAAGCAATGTGACAGAAAAACAGCACTGTAGAATTTGTTGTCAAATGAAAAGCTGAAAACAGTTGAGAAGTGTTTTCAGTGTTAATATTTCCCAGTGTGTTACTTTCCAACACAGATGAGAAACGTGCATAAAACTAATGTTTTGTTTAAACAAGCAAAGATAGTTGTTTGAAATAGCAATATTTGCCAAATCTTGACAGTTCAAATCATGTCGGTTTACCATAGATATAAGGTCAGTCTGGTTTTAAAAAAGGTCTCGAGTTCACGTTCAAATGGCTGATTCTGGTCAGCATTCGTATCTGTGTACTGTGGCTTAAATTATTGTGGAGTGGTCCGTGTACCAGAAAAACACTTTGGATATGCTCAAAAGGAGCCCCATCTCAAAGGAAGTGCATCCTCAAAGAAATGGAGTATATCTGAAATTCTTTTTAATGTCTGGATAGGCGGCAGAGTGAAGCCGCGGCCTACTGGTGACTCTACCATTAACGAATGGCCTAGATTCTTACGACCCTCTCTCTCTCTCTCTCTCTCTCTCTCTCTCTCTGATGCAACACATCTGCTTATTAGAAAGAGGTGCAAAACTATAAAACTACACACACCTATACACATGGGCCATTGCTGTTATGCAGAACCTTTCAAAAATATATATATATATTTTTTTATTTTATTTTAAAGGAAGCACTGATCAATAAAAGGGCATACTTTAAGGACACAATATGTCCAGTTTTTGGATTATAATATCTAAAACCACTATAACAATGTTATCTTATATTATCCCAAATTTTAACCAGGACATGGATCATGCCGTACGTCGCCTATCAATGACATCCTACTTGCATTACCCTCGATTTATTTTGTAGAAACCATGGAAACACCAAAGACCCTTTAATGTGTGTTTTATTAGACAGGTAAGACACTGTTTGGATACATTCATTAACAGAAAACAGCACTGTGTTACCCCACATACACATGAGCGGAAGAGGCAAAAGTGATTGTATGTGGCATAATAAAAGCTCTGTGAAATCCAGGCGTCATCACACTACGCCTTTATATTTAATAAGCGACCTCTAAGAAATGCACTTTAGGATTACAGTTAAAACTAATTATTACAGTGGGATAGAAATAAATAGCTAAAGTTAATAATTTTTATATTTTATAACCATCTTTTTTAACCTTGAACTGACTTCAAACCAACTAACAACACAAAAACGCCACAGAAAATACTTACTGCCACTGGTGTGTGGTTCCATCCAAAGTGATGTCACTTCCTGGATAATGATGTCATTAAGGAATTAGTTAAAGGATAACTCCGTAACTAACACATGGTTACCGAGTAGACCGTTCTCTGGGATGCGTTTTCATGAAAATCGAATGTAAAGAGTTTTATCTTTAAAAACAGATTAGCTTATAACGCTAGTATATGGGGCGCAGAATAAGTAAAATTAAATCGTTAGTTAATACCACTAACAAGGCTCAAAATAGCCTCACACTAACATGGTAGCATGATGAGCATCATGCAAACCGAAGCATTGGGAACTTTGTAAAGCCCCTTTCACACTGCGATTCCGGCAAATACACAGATAATGCGACCCGGCATTTACTACATAAATACCGTAATATGTGCGCTTTCACGAACGAGTTGACACGTGACGTCCTGATGTGACGTATAATGGCGAACGATCTCAGCTTCAGCGCGGATAGTAAGGAGCTCCGTGGTCTCGACTTGTGTCCAGTTTGCGCACGTTTCTGCTTGTTTAATTGTATCTTCTTTTGTATACGAACACTCTCTGCGTTTTGTTTGAAATATTAGAAAAGGGAGGAAAAACCATATAAAAACATAATTTTTTTATCGCAAAAACGGGAAAAATCTGCAAAAACGTGTAACCCCTATACTTATACCAAATACATAAAATGTTTCACGATTAAAAAGTGTAAGTGTAATATTGTATTTCCTATGTAAGATGAATGAACCCCTATAGCATATCATAAAAAACAGAGGCCAAGGGTTTGCCTGGGTCAGCGTTTGATCATTATCAGAGAAAATATCAGTAGCGTGACAGTTTTAACCCCGTACACATCATCTGACATATCAGTCCACCCTATGACACGAGTCTGACATATTGCCAAAGACTTACAAAGTCTACACGTCTAATTGCAGACAAAAACTAGGACAGCAATCCACAGCGCAGTTTACAGCCCTGGAGCCAAACGGCCTGGTCTCTGAAATGAGTTTCTGTTAGCATTAGCACAGAGCGCTAAACCCATGACCTTTCGAGCCACAGCCAAGTGACTCCTCGTGTCCAAGTTCTCTTTTCCCTTGCTCCCATTAGCTCCCTTTGCTCTCGGGGCTACGGCAGTTTATCAGCCAGCCAGATAAAATTGGTATTGGGATAAAGCTCACAATCTCCTCGCGTAATCCTATTTTTCCAGCGCTACCATGTATAATGGGCTGATAGACTGGAACTCAGCAATGAGGAAATCTGAACCTGACAAGGGGGAGACGCAGACAGGAAACGCCTCGCAGGCTTGTTTGAAGTCTTATTTTGAGGTGTCAGAAAATGATCCATGACACAAAGCTTCATAATGTGAAGAAAATTGTTTTTCACAGATGGAATGGAGTGCTTTTGGACGCTTACCAAAGCATTGTTTCAGATGAAATGTAATATTTACAGACCCCGCCTCCCCATAAAGGAAGAACGAATGAACAAAGTGATGCGATAAACATGAATAATCACCTTGGAATAACAATGATTCAATAAATTAGCGTTTTGTGGCTTTCCAATTTAAAATATGTTCAGTCATATTTACTGTGCAACAGCAACATATTCATCTGTATTTGTGTCTTGTTTTCCTGTAAAAATAGGATTTTTTTATCTTTAATCTAATAGATATAATATTTTTTAAAAAGATACATATTTTATCTTAAGCTAAATTATTTAACATAAAATAAGTTTATTTTTCTTACCCCAAATTATAGTTCTTTCTTTCTTTCTTTCTTTCTTTCTTTCTTTCTTTCTTTCTTTCTTTCTTTCTTTCTTTCTTTCTTTCTTTCTTTCTTTCTTTCTTTCTTTCTTTCTTTCTTTCTTTCTTTCTTTCTTTCTTTCTTTCTTTCTTTCCAACACTTACTGATATTCAATTCACATTTATATATTTTGTGATTTGTTATCAGAGGTGACTATCCAAGTGATGGATTTCAGAATTAGATATACAATAAGCATATTATTTAATTAATTTCTAAATAATAAGAATCAGAAATACACAGATGAATGAATAAATAATACATTTAATATTTATGAATGAATGAAAAATACTTGAATGAATGAATGAATGAATGAATAATGCATGGATTAATGAATGAATGAATGAATGAATGAATGAATGAATGAATAACGCACAAGTGAATGAATAAATGAAATAAGTGAATAAATGAATAATACATGGTTGAATGAATGAATAATAAATGCATGGATTAATAAACAAATAAACAAACAAACACATAAATAAATAAATAATACATTAATTAATAAAATATAAGTGAATAAATGATGAATTGACACATTAATTAATAATACATGAATAAATGAATGGGTGGATGAATGCATGAATGAGTGAATGCATGAATTAATAAAATATAAGTGAATAAATGAATATAAAGGAATCAATAATGCATAACTGAATGAATGAATGAATTAACAAATTAATCAATAAAGCATAAGTGAATGAATGACTGAATGAATGAATGAATGAATGACTGAATGAATGAATGACTGAATGAATGAATGAATGAATGAATAAAACAAGCCAATAAATGAATGAATGAATGTTTGCAATAATTTGAAGGAAAATAAACTATAACAATACAGACATATAAGAAAACAAGCAGAATCATTTTCAAACAATTTTGCTTAAATGAAATGTACATGCTATGTCACATATTTAAGATGAAAGTGGATTTATATTGTTTTGTGAGGCGTTTCTAGGATGTTTCTGGAAAAAAGACAAAATCACTAATTAACAGATTTTGCGGTGAGCATAAACTCTGCATGTGAGAAAATACTGGGCTCAAGTTAACAGTAAATTTCATAGCAAACTTTGTATGGTCAAAAATAGGGTTTTATTGAGTTCGGAGCCCATGGTGATTAGTCTCACTTTTCTGTCTGCTTCTGCGGTCTCAGGTGGCACATGTAGCTCTTCGCCTCACCCATCTCTTAAAAACATGTCGGATGGCAAAGGCATGTTTCACTGTCACCAAATCCCCTGTAAATAACCTCAACGGGAGCCAATGAATGTCACCGGCCCTCTCAAGAGATGACACAATAGCGGCGAGTCCCAATAAACTTCAGCTGAGCTTCCGAGGGGCTGGCGGGCCGATCGGCGCTTTGGAAACGAGAGGAAATCATGGCTTTCATTCCCCAGCCCCCTCCCTCTGCAGATCAACATCTATTTAAAGATTTCTCACACTGCTTGAGTCATGACGAATGTTGTTTGGTAACAATACGACGTTCATTCATCATGAGATGATGAGGCATGAGAGCGAGAGCAGAGGTGCAGATGTGTCAGGTGCCTTTCTGCTCTCCGCTGTTGTTTGGCTTTTATTCATGTCAGGCGGAGAGAAAAAACACTTTTAAGTTCCTTTATGCCAAATTAAGCACTTCTAAATAGGGCGTTCTGGGGGCCATTAGTTCCGTTAAGCACACCAGCAATCAAAGGTAGTTTTTGCTCTTTTGTCACTGATGGAGCGGCAATCCATAATGACACACAAATGTTGTGTCTCTTTATTCCGTTCTTCACAAACCCAAAGTCGCATACGAATAAAGTTCCAGGAAAAGATAAATTATGTCAAGTGGGCTTAAACATAGTCATTAGTCATGTTAATATGCTATGACATCACACCATTATAATGTCAGGGGAAATGTGAAAAGCTCAGTTTCTGCAGTTCAAAATTCGACATTATCGTACATAATGGCTTATTGCTTGCTGAGGTTCTTGTGTGTTATGTGGAGTTGCACCCAAATGACAGCCATTTTTGCAATCATATTCTTTCACGTTCCAATCCAGTGTTCCTCAAATGCGGTCCAGGAGGGCCACTGCCCTGCAGAGCTGAGCTCAAACCCTGATCAATTTCACCGACCTGTGAGTTTTTAGTGATCTGAAATCCTTATTAGCTTGCTCAGGTGTGTTTGATCAGGAATGGAGCTAAACTCTGCACTGCATTGGCCCTCCAGGGCATTTGAGGAACCCTGTTCTACTGTGTTTATTACGGTTGATCCTATTAAAGGGAAAGTTCACCAAAACATGAAAATGTTCATCCTTTACTCAACCCATGTCCCAAACCTGCATGACTCTTTCTTCTGTGGAACACAAAAGAAAATATTCTGAAGGAGAATGGGGTCCAAACACAATTTTATGCTGCCCCCACTGATTTGTGTTCTGCAGAAAAAAAGTAATTCAGATTTGGAGCAACATAAGGGTGAGTAAAAACAAAAACGAAGACAGAACTTTAATGCTGCACTGTGTAACTTTTTTAGTTTATTCTTAGCTAAAAACACTTAGTTCTTTCAAAAATATATGTGCTCATTAATGTATATTTACTTCTTTCAAGTAATAAAGTATTCTCGTAAGTTTATATGCCATTGAAAATACATACGGGTGAGAGGTTCGAATGCAGGTTGCCAAGTTGCCCCTCCATCTTGAAAGCACATTAGCCAAAGAGGGACATACCTGTAAATTCAAGCTTCGCTTTTTGAGTTTTAACACTCGATGGCAGTCATGGACGAGGTCGAACTGGAAGCCATGTTAATCTTGGACTAAATCGGCCACCGTAGGATTTAAAACGAAATCGGAATTGAGAGGAACAGAAACTAATATTCACTGGATGGTCATATACCTTTACACCGCTAGATGGGGGAAAATATCACACAGTGGAGCTTTAAGTTTGTGCTGCATACATAAATGATACTTACAGTAAATCAAAATAAAATCAGGTAAAATTCTGCAACGGGGAAAACAAAGACTTGGCAACACTGTGCTGTTTCTTTTCTAATCAATCCAATTGAATAGACTTGTTTGGTAGATGATAAAATGGATAAAATGGATTTGCACAGACCAGTCGACTTTAATGCTCTGCCATGACGCTTGACATCGACTAGTAGCTGGTGATGGCCTAGAAGAGCAACACATCTTTGAATTCCACTTTTATGCTTTTTCCAAACAATTAAAATGACAAATAAATGCAGACTTCGAGAGCGTGCCACAAGACATGACATTGATTAAACCTGGATATCTAGATGCTAAAAAATTTTTTTATGCACATTCTAATTCACTTATTGCACACGCAAGATAATCCTCTTTCTAAACAATTTTTACAAACTCTTTTTTCATGAAATCGGGTTGCTCAAAGCATCCAATAGCTTTCCACAAAAAAGCATCAGAAAATATAAAAATCTAGTTTCTTTGCAAATCACTCACATGCAGACATCAAACGTTGTTGAGTAGATCATTTCAGCCTTAGGAGTGCAATCTATATGGGGTTTTTGTAAACTGTATCAAAGCCTAAAAGTGCACTTAAATGTTAACACCGTTCCTTTGCTTCTAGCAAGAGCTGGTATTTCCTTCAGGAAATGCAAATCTAGTTTTTACCATATTATACCGTGATTGCCGTTTCCTGTACGTCAAAATCCATTCCTTGCTGCTTTAACTGCTTAGCTGTAACGAGAAATATCACCTCACCCAATTTTTCCACGTGTGGCCCGAAATACTATAAACTACACCTGCGCTGCTTTATAGAAACCCTGTTATGTGATACAGTGTCACAGCTCAAAGCCACACAATGAAGTTACTATGCTTTTACATACTTTTAAATTACCTCCAGATCCAAAGTTACTCCGTAGATCAAATTACTCACACGTTTCCCCCAACCGATACAGTAATGCAGCTGTGAGAGTTTCATTCTGATTTTGGCCGCACCGCTTCAGTGTAGAAACTGGAACATTTTAGTCGGGGTAAGCAATACTCTTGAAGTTTGACGCTTGCCGTTAGAATGATCAACTTTTCTGAGAACTAACTTTTGAAGCACACTCATAAAGGTCACGGAGAGAGAAGTTTAACTAGGTGCCATAATGTGGTGAGAGAATAAAAAATAATGAGTGAGATAAATTATCATTAGATGGGCAAGGCCTTGATTTATCGTGATATTCTACAAATTTTGAAGGTATTAAGAGTGCCCTAAAAGAGCACATTAACAAGTCACATAAAAAGGCGAATTAAAAATCCCCGCTCTTTATGCGCGTGAGGTGAAGAGTCGCGCTAGAGATACAGTAAATCGTCCGAGAACGATAGTGTTTAACTTTCTCTCTGATGATATTCCTCAATGGGCGGTTCCCGTTTAAGTTTTGCCGCACCGGGTCATTTTTGGGAGCTCATTAAAGACACTTCCTAACAGCCCTCGTAAAATATGAACAGAAATTAGCGGCCGTAATTTGACAGAAGAACTAAGGCAACAATAATGATGGGAAATAAGGTGACGGAGACACGATAACGCTAATGCCTCCCTCCATTAGGGCTCAGCCAGAGCAAATGTCATTCATATTTTAGCGAGCGAACTCCGCTAATTGGCTCAAGCTCTCGTCTCCTGAATTAAATTTCCAGATTTCTCCCCTCACCTTTAAAGCAGAATCATTTGAATTCAAAAGAAAGCGCAAGTGACAGGGAATGAGTGTGGGAGAGGTAAGGATTGACGAGGGGGGAAAAAAGAAACGGCTCTTTTTAATGAGATAAAAATCTTGCTTCTCCCCATTTCCCAGCTATAATTGCTGATTATGTTGTTATAGACTCTCGACTTCTCCGTCTTTCTTCTGGATCAGGATAATTTGGGGTGGCGTGACAAGGCTTCAAAGGCAGCCGGGAGCTCACCGAGGCTCATTTAGGCTCCCCTACGCCGGGCCACAGGTACGGGAGAAAGGTAAACACTGCTTGCTTATAGGTAATTACCCCCTCGGCCCGAGCGGGTCTGATCAGTGCTAGCTGACCCCTCTCGTAATAACCCTTAAGGGCAAATTGTATTTCTTTTGACAGTTTAATTAGATATTCAGCAGTAGGGGCACAAAGCAAGCTAGGCCATGAATATTTAAAAAGAGTGACACCAAAAGAGGGAGGAAAAAAATCATGAAAGAAGCCTCGGCGTACTGAATGACAGACATGGGGATATTAAGCAAGTGATTCTAATCAATAATCTCTTGATCTCCTACATATTAATACACTGCCTGCTGGTGTTAGGCTCATAACAAGAAGGGTAGCAGGGCAGGAGGAACTGGGCGAGGACAGGCTGACAGTAGGAAACGGAGACAGAAGTGTTGCTCTGTGGGGGCACCGCCGTCGTCCCGAGTCCCCCGGAGGGCACGCTAACCAACCAGAACAAGCCCATCTTCAGCCCTCTTCGATCTAATCCAATCTGCGAGATTGGCAGCTCTGGGCGTCTCCAGACTAGACCGTTATCTGATCAGACAATGTGGAGACATTTGCATGCAAATGAGGGACACGGACCACCCAGGGCCAATCAGGGCCGAGACAGGGTGGGCATCCACCAATCGGATCCCCCCGGATGGCAACGGCGTGTCACTCGCTCGCGGTGCCGTCGTGGAGCCAACTTTACTAGTTCCCGGTCAACAGGGGTCACGGGCAGCCGATAAGGGGATAAACACCGCAGCATTAACAACGTCCAAGAGATGCGCTGATCTATAAGCATACATAATTTACCATAGCGAGGAGCTCAGAGTCGAACTGCTCATGTGTATTAAAAAGAGTGAGGGGAAGGAGAGATGATGGATTAATTACGGCTTAATCCACTGGAGTTGGTTTGCTCTGGCGTACCGAGGGACACAGCATCCGGTTCATTTATAAAACCCATGGCAGTGGCACCTTATTAGAGCTGATGTGTCTCCACGCTGCTGCTGTGTGTTATAAGAGAGGCAGGACATGTTTTATGAATTAATGTTCCTCATGTTCGCCTACAGTTCTGTAGACATGCCAGGGTTTTTATAACCCCGCTCGGAGCTTCGCATCTGCGTAATGAGACGTGCGAGAAGAGGAGACCAGCTCTCCTGTTGAAATCTGGCTACTGTAGGAGAGGGGTCAGCGTCCCGTCCTCCTTGGGAACTGCATCGTAAGACATAAGCACACATACATATTCATACAGCGACTGCAAGGTCAACGGGCAACGCTAATATTGCTGCATTCGTTTATAGTGAGCGGCAGAACGCTGAAACGCTAATGTAAAATGAGTCTAAGGACATACTAGTTTGCAGCTGCTGGTGAAACTGAAATTAATTTGAAGTTAAGCTCTGTTCGAAAACCTAATAAAGCATATGCACCCATTTATAAAGAACACTGCATCCACAAATACATTTTTGGTAATGCTTTATAGTAACACTATTTTACGGCCGTGTTCTTGTTACATATGTTACATGTATTTACAATAGTAATAACAGTAAACAGTAATGCATAATTACATGCAACTAACCCTCAACCAAAACCTAATCCTAACCCTATAGTTAGCACATGTAGTTAATTACTTTTACTCAGTATATAAATATATAATTACTGTAACAATGACACCTTAAAATAGTGTAACCTACTTTATTTTGCAGTGTAGTTACTATAGTAATTACTATAAATTGTGCATAATTACATGCAGCTAACCCCAATCCACACCATAATCCTAGTACATGTTCTATTATTACTCCCTCATCAGTCCCTTGGGTCATTTTGATCCAGAATTAATAATAATAATAATAATAATAATAATAATAATAATAATAATAATAATAATAATAATAATAATAAATAAATGGTTGAGGTGTTCTTCGGAGTGGTTCAAGAACTTAGGACATTTGTCTTACTTAAACCACGCACGCACGCACGAACGCACGAACGCACGTTTTGTGACATATGGGGATATTCCACAGGCGTAATGGTTTTTATACCGTACAAACCGTATTTTCTATCCCCTTACACTGCCCCTGCCCCTAAACCTACCCATCAGGAAACATTCTGCAGTTTTACTTTCTAAAAAAAACTCATCCTGTATGAAAAGTGAAGACATGGCCAATGTCTTCATATTTCACCCTCTCCTTGTAATACCGTCATACCCATGACATTATACACATTTGTGTACTCATATGTCACAAAAATATTGTTTTGGGTAATTTTGACGAATTAAGTTTAAATATATAATTACAATGTAACAAGGACACTTTAATATACAGTGTAACCCAATTATGTCACCATTTTACCTCAATATTTGTGTGTGCTTGAGAGTGGCGAAGGCAGAAAGTGGTTGATGGGTGGGCCGGAATAATTTGCTTTAGTCTTAATTTGGAAGAAAATTCCAAAATATGATTGAAACATAGCAACACAGCTTAAAGTATTCTTCATATGTTTGACCTTTTATTGTCTATTGTCTTTTAATGTAGTCTACCTCTACATGTTGATGCCTTCTCAAGCCCCTGTAGGAAGCTGTGTTTTTGATGTTTGAGCCTAACGCGCAGAAGGACCGTTTGCAAGGTTGCTTTATTTTTTAAAATTCCAAAATAAACAAAATACTTCACCTGTAAGCACTAAGCTCTGTGCGATCAAGTGAGAGTGGCTGCAATGTGAAAAAATTGAAAACAAAAAGCATGAGAGAGCAACCCAAGTCATCACGAAGAGAAATCACAATATCAACAACCTGGCCATGCTAATACAGTACATGTGGTTTATGTAGGCTACATTTCATAACCACTTATGTATATTTGTACATCACAAATACACACGCAAATCATGCATAGCCATGCCATGGTGGGCCAGACTAAAAACCTACCCATAGCTTAGCTCATATGGCTGATGTCTGTTCTAAACAAGTCGGAGTTGGCTGGGTTTTGAATCGAAGATGATGGTATCATCCTCATCTAATCATCTGTTAGTTCACTTTCAAATGAAAAAAGTGTTATGGTGTCCTGTCATCTTTTTCAAGACGTGTTTCTTTCTGAAATGTCGTAAATGGCAGTTTATATATTTTTTTAATAACAAAAAAGGTGCTGCTAGTTGGAATAGAATTTGGATATTGGCGTGAGGAAGCACACACACACACACACACACACACACACACACACAATATATATATATACACATAGGATGCTGTCAATCCAAGCTACCCAGACCCGCCCGTACACCCATAGCTATGCTAATGGTGCTTGAGTACGGCCTCACTAGCCTTAAGTCTTAATAATAAATATGTATCCTGTTCAACACTGGTAGGCAGAAAGATACAGTAGATTAGTAGACAGAAATGAGATACTACTGAGATTCCAATTATAGTATCATATGATAAATGGAAGATGTCAAAGTTGAGGTTACCATCATCCCATGACTATGCATGTCAAAATGTCGGAATAACAGAGCCCTCCTTCCCTCCACGATGAGCAGTAATCTCTCAGGCATGGTTAACATGAAAACAAATGACTGCGGTCGGCCGGAGGATGTTTGACATGCGGCAGTGAATAACCACAGCAAGGCTGGAGATATTCTTGGCCGCCTGCATCGTGAGAAAATGTGGCTTCGCTCAGGAATATTCTGGGGGAAGACCAAAATCTGGAAGCAATTACGAAAGACTCAAAACAAGTAAATTCCATATTACCTCTGTGGACGTTGTAGAAGGGTGGCTGGCGAGATGTATTTTGGTGAGGTTTACTTTCTGGAGCTTAGCAACATAAATTTGTTGTCACCGAACTATTAAACACAGCGGACACATGTTGGCGGAGTTCGAAGGAAAGGTGCATGAAACTGATCATAGGATAGCCCATGTAATAATAAGGGAAATGGGCCCGCTGTTGGACTTTAATATCCCCCGACGACACTCAGCTGTCAATGGCCTCCACCACCGCCAGGATGCATGGCGGCTTCTGCCAGAAACACAGGATTTATCCTCCTTCACATGGAGCCAGAGAGAGGAAATGCCTGCATTCAGTGGGAATCCATAAAGGAGGGATGGGAGAGAGAGAGAGAGAGAGAGAGAGAGAGAGAGAGAGAGAGAGAGAGAGAGAGAGAGAGAGAGAGAGAGAGAGAGAGAAAGAGAAATAAGATTAAGGGAAAGAGAACGAGTGGAAGCGGAAAAAGTTGTGGGAGGAAGGCATGGGATGAGATACAGGTATCCTCCGCGCTCTTAAAAATATAACTAACATCCTTCAGCTCGCCTGCTGCTGATAGAAGAGACAAAGACAATCTGGGAATTTCACTTCTCAACTCTTGGACCTGGAACAGTGATTTAAAACTGGGTCAGATTTCATACAATAACATGCACACACCTGGTTAACACGTTAGCCGATACTTAACAGTTGTAAATCTGGAGTTTAATAGATACATGGCAAGGTTATTTACTACCATTTTCCGTCAATAGGGACAGCACAAAAAGATATGAAACACTGTGTAAGTCTTCAGAAAAACCATATGTTCTCCTTTTTTTGTGTTTCTGAGAGAGTGCTTGGTAACTTGATATTTCCCCGTACCTATGGGAGAGAGAACTCTGAGACAAAAAGATCAAATGATGAATTTCCTGCTCTTTCTTTTTTGTCTTTTTCCTTCAAGCTCTCCAAACGCGCTCATCTGTGGCTCATGTTTGAGCAGTAAATGCCTGTGGTTCTAATCCTACTCCAACATAAACACTGTATACGTTTACAATTGACTTGAACTTGAACATTAGCTGTGATAAATCAGTGAAGTTATGCAACCATATTCATACTGCAGCGCCAAGCTCTCAGCGCTATAGAGTAGAATAAAGCAAGCTTTGCGTTCTGCCTAACCGTGGTTAATCTGCTGTAACATAGGCCTCTTGTGGTGTAAAATGGCTGCCACGTCAACATGATAAAACGGCTATTACATTCTTTTACATTTTGAAGGAGTGATACTTACTCATGAAAATGTTCCCGCCAAAATGTGATGTAATCGACAGGGCGTTGCTATGTGGTTTCTAGGGTGTTCTAGGTATTTGCTTTGTTGTTTACCTCCAAGTAGCAAGTAGTGGTGTGTGGTGGGCGTTCTGGCACAATATGGCTGCCGTCGCATCAACCAGGTGGATGCTGGACATTGGTGGCGGTTGAAGAGCTCCCCCTACCCTCTATGGGGGTACACGTTTACATGGTTATTTTGAAAAATGGAGACATTTCCCTTCGTTTGCCCCCAAACGGAGAATTCGCCTCTGAAAACAAGTCTTTCTAAATCCTCCGGCCAGAGTGGAGATTTTGAAAATCTTCGTTTTAATGGGTGTTTAGGCAGCCAACGTCACAGTATGCACCAGAGCTCGCACCTACGTCAAAAGTGTGACCTATGTTTACATGTGATCATGGAAGCGATCAGAGTAGCAGTCGCATTTATGTTGGTGCAAACTCTTCTCGTGTGTTTGCATTTGCAAACACAGCTGCTCCATTATGTCGAGGAGCAGAAACGAATGAGTGCTCAGAGGTCAGCAATTTTGCAACAACTTCTCCCTCCAACACGAAAAACCAGGCCGCGCCGCTGCTATTTTCGGGATTCTGATTGGCTTACATGGGCTTGAGCTTCTCGTTACACCGCCACCTACAGGTTTGGCATGCTCTTGACGGGATATATACACGAGTACGTGTAAATGAACACTTTTCTGAAAACTTCTTTTTGGAACTGGAGAGGTTGAAATGTCCGTTTATGAAAATAGCCGTCCACGTGTAAACGTAGCCTATATGTAAAGCACACCCGGAAAAGTGCTATATAAATGTAACAAATTATCACTTATCTTTTTTGCCCATTTTATCACCTACGAGCAAATCACATCTTTCTCAGCAAGCTGCATGTTTTTAGATCTCATATCTGTAGCTCAAACACATACATGATAAATTAATGCCATACTTTAATTTTTCAAAGCATAAACTATGATTCAAAAGGTTTGGGTCAGTACAAATGTAAAAAAAAAAAAAAAAAAAAAAAAAAAAGAAGAAGAAGAAATGAATCCTTTTTATTCTGTAGGGATGCATTAAATGGTTTAAAATTGACAGACATTTATAATGTTACAAAACATTTCTATTTCAAATAAATGCTGTTTCTTATGAACTTTCTTTTGAAGACACTGACGTTATGATGGTGAAAACGAAGCTTTGCATCACATGAATGAATACAATTTTACAATGTATTACAATAGAAACCAGTTATTTTAAATAATTTCACAATATTACAGATTTGATTGCATTTTTGATCAAATAAATGCAGCCTTTTAATGGTAGCGTATAACAGCTTCAAATATTGCTAATCAAATCCACTTCAAATCTTTTTTGTAATAAAACAATACTGAACCATTTAAAAGCCTGTCATTTTATATTTTACCATTTCTCTGTGTAAAGA
Source organism: Pseudorasbora parva (assembly GCF_024679245.1). Lineage (NCBI taxonomy): Eukaryota > Metazoa > Chordata > Actinopteri > Cypriniformes > Gobionidae > Pseudorasbora > Pseudorasbora parva. Next base: position 36,880,965 of record NC_090192.1, on the reverse strand, counting down.
CATAGAAATGCCACAAAAACAACAGCAATCGCATACGGCCATTTCAAGGCGTGTTTATCATCTTTACGTCTGTAATCAGCAACCGAATAGCTGTAAAGCGCGTTAGCGCGGGTGTGATAGTCAGTCATCAGCACTTGTTGCCGAGCATTTCACGCCAAGTGCCACAGCAATATGGCTGACAATTCTCTTGACAGAGGGAATGAGGGGATGCGTGACACATGTAAATATGAGTATCGCTCTCACACGCACATTACACCAAACACACGAGTCCCCTGGGAGAGCGCAATAACCGGGCACGTTTATTCTTTATTTTTTTCCGTCTACACCCCATTACTGCCTTATCAGAGACTCAGTTCTCTTGTAATATGACAGTTTGAAAAGAAACTGAGAGGAAGGAAGAAAAAAAAAAATCAGTCACTGCAAATAAATATCACAGATATAGCATAGTTCTGATTGTCAATCATCACCTATACCAGACTAAATCAAAGTAAGGTTCAAAAGAAGCAGGTGAAAGCAAGTCAAAAATGACTGCAAGTATTAAAAAAAATACATAATCATTTAGATTATTGGAGTGGAAACATACGGGGCAAGAGATTCACAGGGAGAAATGAAATCAATTAAGACAGCGAACCTGAATGACGTTTTTAATATAAATAAATGGGCCATCAGGGAACGCTCCCCCATTACATGTCAGGAAAAGTTAGATTAGGAGGGTTGTGTTGCACAAACGTGAGGAGGTTTCCCCGCTGATATCAGACTGTCTCGGGCGGAGCTATTCCCTGAAGCGCGGTCTCCCCAGCAGGCTTCATACAGCCGCAGAAAGGCCCTCTGGCTGTGAGGTGCATCTTTAATGGGGATTATATACAAGACTCTGATATGCTGAGGAGTATTATGGAGGTTAATATTTCACTCACATTCCACTGAAGCTCTGGCCTGCTGTATGGGCTAGGAAATATCTGTATTTGTTTTTGCACTTTAAAGTCCCACAAGAGACGCCTCATGGAGATATATCTGTTGCGTGCATCTGCATTTAATTAGTCAACTTCAAATCAGGAACAAAATATTGAATTGTGACTTGACATCACGTCGCACAAACTGTTAGATCATGTTAAAACAATAGTGGTGGTTTTGATGATTCAGTTCTGACAAGGAAAGGCTACTTTGCAGAATCAAATGAATTCCAAATATTGAATTATGTATTATATAGACACACTGAAAAAAATTGGCTCGAATTGAAAAATTTCTAGTGACTGATCACATCTAAATTTTTCAGTTGGCCGAATTGAAATTTTGTGAATTGTTGCAATTTATATATATATACATATATATATATATATATATGTGTGTGTGTTTATGAATCCATTTAACATTGTGGGGACATCTGGTCCCCACAATGTAATATAAACAAGTACACACACACACAGTTATTTGATTTCAAGTTTTTGAGAATTGTTTTGTTTTTGTTGCTTTTCATTAGGAAGGAGTTAACTGAACCCAACATGATGCCGTTCTTAAAAGTATGCAATATATCATCTGGAGGAAAAAAAAATAAAGTTTTGATATTGCACCTCATTAAGATATTATATGCTTCTCTTTTCCTCTTTTTGTCTAATTATGTGTCGTGCGCTCATGTGGTACCTGGGGACGGAAGGAGAGCTACAGTTGTGGCAGTGCTGCACACCCCACAGATGACCTCTTTTCTCATTAAGAGCCCGAGCCTCACCATTTATCTTCCCCATCAGAGCTGCTTCACACGGACCGCACCGACAGACACTGCTTCGTAATTATGCCAAATATAAATTTACAGTGAATAATGAATACAGCTGCATTAACGGTGTCCTTACTGCTGTGCATCACACCTGCTAAAGACAAGTCGCTTTGAGAAGAAGGTGGCTTTTTATGACCAGAACTCTCTCGCAACATCCCTCAGACTGAGGTGAGTAAATCTTTATTTAGAGCATTGGTTCTCTACTGCTGGGTCACGACCTGAAATTAGGTAAAAAATAACTATATAATCATGCATATTTAGGATCGCAAAGTATAGGCCGGAATGAAAATTAAAAAGGGACAAGAGAAAATGCGTCCCGTTTCATTATTTTTATTATCCCTGATAATCAATGGACGTTTGGTGGAAACTCATCTGTCACTTACTACAGTAAGGCAGACACCGGTATGGACAACCAGGTTTCTTTACATGCCTTAAAAAAAAAAACAACAACACAAAAAGCCTATAGCCTTCAAATGAAAATGAAGGAAGCTTTTACACTAGTAAAAATGGAAACCCTTTTGTGCTGTTTGGTCATTTATCTACACAACAATGGCGTTTTGGGGGCCTGATAATGCATACTTTTGAAAAGGTTAAAGGGCCCTATTTGAATAATCTGAATGCAGGGTGCAGGTGCACTTAGTGCATTTCCTAGTCTATAGTCGGCGGGTTGTATCTAGTTCCCCAAGTAACTAGTCAGGTGTATTTTAGGCGTAACAAGCAATAAACCAATCCGTGCCTCATCTCCCATTCCCTTTAAAAAAAACAGTTGCGCTTGCATGGCGGAAACTGCGAAAGACTTCAACGCTTCTCCAGATGGAATCCTTTTATTTTAAATGCTTTAAAATATTTGTGTACTGCTGCACATCCCTGTGTGTGTAATAAGCAGAGTTTACACACATTGTGCACCCACCTATTATCCTGGGAAAACCCAGACAACTTCCGGCAAATTTAGATTTGCTCTGCAAGTAGTCTGACAAAGAGCCCATTTAAACCATTTCTAATCCGTTGAAACCGCAGTACCAATCAGAAACGCTGGGGCGGGCTTTACACGTTAATGACAGCGCAGTGACGGTGAAGCAGATTTTGTACATTACTAAGATGGATGCCGTTGTGGAATATCACTCTGTCGAATCAGCTACCGCGTCTGTTTTAAGCAATTTAAACTTTTCCTTTTTGTTAAAACCCGAGCAAAGAACAACATTCGGCTGCCAGATGTGGATTACATCGGCTACTGTGATTAAGAGGATGGGGAGTGTGTGTGATCATGTGCTAACACACACACACACCTCTGGATTTTCAAAATATTGCAAATCGTTCTAATTGCAATTCAAATACCTTACAACGGGGGCAAATGCGATCAGAGCTCGATGTTTTCTGTTGGACCGTCAATCTGAGATGTTTCAGTCAGTCTGAGATGCTATTAGGTTTTCCAAATTTTGCCAAAATGTTGATAGAGTGGCGGTGGACACCAGCTATTATTGTATTTCTTTTACAACAACGGCAAAAGTCGTCAGAAGCCATTGCAGCATCTTTCTTGTAATAGCAGACCAAGAATTGCTGTCTCAGCCTATGCAGACCGAGACGGAGAAACATCTATGTCATCGTCCGTTGGTGACATCCCTTTGGAAATGATTTGTCTATGAAGCTTTGCCAGATCATAACTCTATGCGCCTATACAGAACGCGTAATATGCATGCACATGACATCACTGTTTTCACAAATTTATATTTTTGCTGCAGACAATAATGGTATCTTTTTCAAAAACTTGCACTTTAAGGATCTATCCCACATCCAGTGCAATGGGGCGGCAGGGACACTGCAAGTATTTTTTGCTAGTTTTAGCCCAACGCAGTTACAATTTTCACGACCAGCGCCACGGTGTTTAAATAGCAAATGCCCTCATGTCCATCTGTTTGTCCACAGGCTTGCTGGTCTAAACCTGGCTACCCGCCTAGGCGCATATTACTAATGCACCCTTTAAATAACACAAAAAATACTTCATTATGTACTTTAGGTTGAGTCGCCTCAAGATAGCAACCCACCAATAATGCCCCGGAACACACCTTATTTTCAGACCAGCAAGCCCGTGGACAAACAGATGGACATGAGGGCATTTGCTATTTAAACACCGTGGTGCTGGTCGTGAAAATTGTAACTGCGTTGGGCTAAAACTAGCAAAAAATACTTGCAGTGCCTTCTGCCTTCACATTGCACATTGCACCTGGCGTGTGATCTGTTTTTGAAAAAAAGATACCATTATTGTCTCCAGCAAAAACGTAGATTTGTGAAAACGGTCATGTGCATGCATATTACGTGTTCAGTGTAGGCTCGTAGTGTTTCTTTACAAACTGACATCGCCAACTACAGGCCTGGCAGAAGAATACAACATTTGTATCGTTTACACAAATCCGCCTAAACTGAGATCATTTTGACAATATTGTCGTCTGTAAAACTTTGTCATGTAAATGTACCCTAAAATAAAAAAAGACACGTAAATGTAAAATACAAGTTGAAACCCACACAGTAAACGTGTTAATTATAACACACGCAGTAGGGCATGTTTATCAGCAATTATAAATACACATGCAAAAAACTTACATGAAGGTTAATGAATTTGCATATGTTTTGCACTTTGCATATCCCAACCATAAATTGCAATGTGTGATATTAAGGATATTTTTGTTGACGTTTAAAAAGCGTTTGTCACTTAAACAGTTGAGTATGGGAATGAATGCATGAACTGAATGTAAAATGCATGCATATAGTGAAAAATAAAAAATAATAAAAGTGTTGCTCTGTTTGGTTGGTAATCGGTGCACAGTGCAAAATCTGGGCTGTGGAGCAAGACCAGCTGAGAAAAAAAAAAGGGTGGCACTTGTCTGATTATTTCTATAAGTGAATCCAGTGGCCATCTCAGGTTGAAGATTTGGGGTGCTCTAACTGCAAAAGGTGATTTATTCACGGCCACTTTCGGTTAGTCCGAAGATGAAGGATCCGACGCTAAGAATAATCTCCTTAAACTACACCACATCACTGCTCTGAATGTAACTTTGCCTCGGGCATCATTTTCCACACTCTTCTTGTCTTTCTCTTTTTCGGTGTCTTTCTCTCAGGCCCAGAGGCTGTGGTAGACCCCGTTCCTCACAGGTTCAGAAGTTCACAGCGGTGTCTGTAGGAAGAGGAACAGGCCGTCTGCCAGTCCTGGCATGTGCGGGTCTAATTGCACATCATTGGCATAATGGTATGCAGAGCCATGCTGACTCGAGATGTACAGGAAATACACGTGCTGAGGCAACATGCCTCAATCTCAAACAAACAATTAGCAGGGTTTTGCATCCATGCTAAATATGCATTGAATATAATTCACAGGTGCATATTCATATTTAGGTTCGACATTGCTGGGATAATAGGTTTTATGCAAAGTAGGTTGGTTTCCTACCTTAAAACACACTTAACACACACTATTTAAATGTACTTCTAACAATGTCCAACAGTTTATTTATATGCACCACAGGAGAATTTTGTTATTTGTGTCGTCAAATATGATTTCCATCACATCACAAATAACCATTCAATATGTGGTGAAAATTACTTTGTTTTAATAAAAGGCCTTAAGCTCTTCATAGCATACATTTTTATGCATAAATAGAATATTTTTACACAATTGCACCTGAATTGGAAATTAAATGATATAAAATATGTTCATATTTTAAGTCTCATATTTCATCTCAAGTTTTTCTCTGACACTGTTGTCTTCTCAGTAAAATACATTTTGTTAGTGGCAATTATTAATGATTGATTCTGATAAAAATGACAACAACTGAGGATTGTAAATTGTATAAAAAGGATAATTTTCACACACATACTGAAATGATTTGTTTATTTCCTTCTTTACTTAAATTATCATAGTTTACAATGTAACAAAATGCTGTTATTGGATTTTATCTAAAATATTTGAAGTCTGGGAAAAGGATAACTTTTATAAAAATATACAAATAAAAGAAAGAAAAAATAACAAATCTTTTTTTTAGGATTTACTTTGTAATTATTTACAAAGTGTAATATCAGTTTAAGAGTGAAAATTGTCTTAAAAGAAATGGAAAGAAACATGTTGTATAGAACGTATAAAAGTATAAAGCATACTGTATATTTTCACAGGGAAAGCATCATAACATTTTCATGGACCGGTTTAATTTTTCCTTAATATAACAAAAAGTAAATAACGTTGTTGGTTTGAATAAAGTCCATCCCTTGACCCTGCATTTAAGGAAACACGTGCGTATAAACACAGAGATCATGTAACTTATTCTTCAGTGACAAAGTGATTTGTAAGTAAACTTTTCAAGACTCCAGTTAAATGTCTTTTACTTTTCCTTCTTCATTCTAGCATGATGTGCCTTAATAATAACATTTCAACTCCGCTCGAGTTGAAAATCCCATTATCAATTACGGATGTCACCGCGGGATCGAACGGCGGCCGGCTCCGAGGCGCGTGCGCGCGGCGAGAATTAGCTTCACTGCTTCCTCTCCGCCTCGAGGTGCGGACCAGGGGATTATCCGTAATCCCCGCGCCTCCTCTCACTTACCCACATCACTCCCTCTACAGCCAGGGCAAATTGTTTTCACGCTCTGGCCCTGCGCTCGCTGCTAAAGACCTGCCTTTTCATCCAATAACATCAAAACAAAAGGCGGAGGAAAGGCTAGCATCTGCCATTAGCGGCAAATTGTCTCCAGCATTTCTCTGGGACCCGCTGCTGTCTTTCATTTTCCTTCTCCCCCTCTGATGGAAGTTACGTGCCACTTTTTAGTCTTGAAAGGAAAGGAGGGAGGAAAACAGCAGATTATTGATTCGCCTCTGACGAGGAGACCAACCTAAAAGCCCCAATGAATTGTCACTCATTATTGAAATTACTGAACACTAATTAAACTGGCAGCTGAACTCCCAGCAGGCCTGGCTCATCTGAAGCTAGAATTCAGTTCTGTGGACAGAGAGAGAGAAAGCGTTTGCCGCTACACGGATGTTAATGAGCTCTGCTTACTCTCCCCCCCCCCCCACCAACGCGTTTCTCCTTGAATCACTCCCTCTTTATGTGCACTCAAGTGTGCATTTGTACGCTTGAAGTAAAGGTATCAGCACTCTTTGAACGGACCTTTCGCACATCACGTTCAGAGAGAACGCCCGCTTTAGGGTTGCGTTTCAAAGGCCGCCATTAACCTACTTCAGCAGCGAGGCACAACAAAGAAGGGCGTGGAGCCGAAAGCGATGCGTGACACGGCACTGTGTGCCGGTTTAACGCGCACAATTAAGGAGTGTGAAAACCAGACCGGAAATCTGATTGGGAGGTGTGTGCTGTAGACCTACACCTATACAGAAGCATTTACACACAAACACACACAGGCCATGAGAACTCCCACACTGCAAATGCTGTAATGAGATATGGGTGGGAATTTTCATTCACTTCCAAACTCTAACAAATGGATACACGACTGAGGCGGTTTACCTGATGCTGTTGACACGCGCGTTAAAAAGAGAATGACACTCAACATCTCAAGGTTTCAAAATTCCATACGGAAAATCTATTTTCATGATGATAAGTAACACATATAGAGTTTGTTACTTTTTTGGCAATTCCCATTATTGCCACTTGACTGTCTTTTATATAATAATGAGTGATTTTACTGATGCAATAACATTTTTTTTTATTTTTATTAATCAACTGAAATTTAATGCAGGAAAATTATATTTTAACAATTATATTTTAGCAATTATATTTTACATAATTAAATTAAAACCATTGATTTATTTTGCTTTACAATAATAACAGACTAATTGTATTTGTCTTAAATAAATAATACATTTTGGGAAATGTTGCTTAATTATCAGGAATGTAGTTAAGTAAAATCAACTTGGATGTTTAAGTAATTTCAATTTAAATTACATTAAAATAAGTTTTTTAATCTTTATGGCAATATTGGTTAACATAACCTATATATATATATATATATATATATATATATATATATATATATATATATATATATATATATATATATATATATATATAAATAATATATATATATATATATATTTTTTTTTTTTTTTTTTTACAATTTTAAATAGCATTAAATGCGTAAAATAGAATTACAAATAAGGTTAAAAAAACAACAGAATATTTCCATTGAATTTCTTAACAAAAAAAGAATAGAAATACTGTGCTGTAATATTTTAAAATTAGGTTAAAAATAACCTCATACATATGCCTCATATTAAAAGTTAATGTGTTAACTTTGACAGCCCTCAAATCTTATTTAGTAAATATTTTGCTTTCATTTCAAACAGACATCCTAGTGCCTCCTTGCGTCCCCTTTGGGGTTCACGGAGCCCTGTTTGAAAAACCGTGGTCTTGATCATATGAAGCAGTACAGTCATTCATGGGAAGACAAGAGAACGCAGTCAAAACCCTTGCTGGAAGGAATAAGATGAAGACAATGTGAGGAGATCATCTGTGATACACAGCAAGAATGAACCACTACAATAACCAACCGGTTCAGCTGTGTGCGAAAATGTCACCTGTGCAAGCGCTCTCTCTCATTCCTCACTCGCCAGGCCCGAGATGATGCCGCTTTTCTCTGCAACCACACACTTCACCCCGCATCCCTGCAGGAAAATGCCCTTTAGAATAAACGCATCCCTTTATGCTGCTATTTGAAGATTGCTTTCCTGAGAGATTCCTTTCCAGCGGAATTCTCCAGAAATGTAGCTCCTTCACCCCAGTAAATAGCACTACACTCAAGCTTTTTGGCAGCAGTCCATGTTTATTAGAAATTTTGACTTTTGGGGTGTTTTCTCTGCCTTTTTTCCTTTTTTGAAAAGCAGGCCTTGTTTTGAAAATCAACAAACAGAAACCTGGCAATGTGTGCCTCATTTTATCAAATGGTACACAGCTTGGTAATGGTCTCCCTCGACGATTCCAGCTAATCTATGCTGATGACCACAGGGACGGCGATGATTGTCATGTTAGTAGAAAAAAAAAATCAGAACAATCATGTTGCGTCAGTTCTACCATTAAAAGACTTGCTTCTCTGCAAATTTCTGCACGCAGTAATTAATACTCTGGGGCTTGCCTTCACCAGACTGGTACTCCAGGCAACGAGATGCCACTCACCTGATAATTATTTTAGGAAACCATGCACAACTGAATATGATTGACAAATGCAACATTGCTGTAATTGCCTGAAGCATACAGCGAGGGAGGGAGAGAGAGGGAGAGACAGACAGAAAGAGAGGAACAAGGAGTTAATGCCGCACTGTCAAATGAAAGGGAAACTAAAGAGGAAGTCCTACAGAGATCTTGTCATTCTCTACAACAAAGGTGGACACTTACAGGTGTAAGGTCAGACGTATTTGCTGAGTGCCACTTCTGATTGCATCCATCTCTGTACTGCTATCAGACGTGCATAAGAACCAGTGTTGGAAACTATACTTTGAAACTACAAGGTGCTCTACTTTATTTGAAGTAGTTCAACTACAGTCAAGATACACTTTTTAAAAAGTAGGCTACGCTACAAGTTTGTAATGAAAAGTAGACAGTGAATCCATTTAAGGGGGTGGAATCTTTTGTAAACTACCAATGCATTTTGCAAATACAGTGGACAGATCTGTAAATGGTATTATCTAACCGCTATAACCTCACAATAATTCTATATGACTTTTTATATAAATATATAATATACATTTTATATACATTTTTTTATTTTATATATAACAAATAGTGTTCATACGAATTGTAACATTTAAAGGTGCACTATGTAGTATTTTTGCAGTAAAATATCCAAAAACTACTAGGCCAGTGTTATATATTTTGTTCAGTTGAGTACTTACAATATTCCAAATGTTTCCAACTATTTGAAATTGCTATTTTAACTAAGGACCGGGACATGTCAGCATAGCGTCTGAGGAAGTCGCCTGCCAATCGCGTCATATCGGCGTTACCCTCGGTTTTATTCTGCAGAAGCGCTTTACTCTTAGCAGTGTGAACATGTCACAGCAGCGGCGAGCGAACGCACAGAGTAACGTCATAACATCATTTTAAACACACTTAAATGTATCTAATATGATAAACAGAGCTGCTTTACCTTATAATCATGACCGGAAAAAGCAGAAGTGCATGTGCCCGGCGACTGTGTCCCATCCCGTCATAATAAAAGTCCCGGTACTCGCGAGCCGTGTGTTTGTATAACAATCGCTCCAGCAGCCGTGCTCAGCTCAACAACACTCGGTCCTGCTAACTTAATCAAAAGGATGCGTGTGTATATATAAGGCATAACATTATGACCTTCCTAATATTGTCTTTGCTGCCAAAACAGCCCGTTAAGGCATGGCCTCCACTAGACCTCTGAAGGTGGGCTGTGGTATCTGGCACCAAGATGTTAGCAGCAGATCCTTCAAGTCCTGTAAGTTGTGAGGTGGGGCCTCCATGGGTCAGACTTGTTTGTTCAGCTCATCCCACAGATGCTCGATTGGATTGAGATCTGGCGAATTTGGAGGCCAAGTCAATGCCTCAAACTTGTTGTTGCGCTCCTCAAACCATTCCTAAACTGTTTTGCTTTGTGGCAGGAGCATTATCCTGCGGAAAGAACCACAGCCACCAGGGAATACCGTTTCCATGAAAGGGTGCACATGGTCTGCAACTATGCTTAGGTAGGTGGTACGTTTCATTATGCTGACGATACTCAGCACTATATTTCTTCATGCCCTGATGAAACTTACAATTCACAATGTAAGTGGAATGCATAGCTGATATAAAAAAATGAATGACTAGTAATTTCCTGCAAAAATTATTTTGAATTATTGGACAAAAAAAAAAAAAAAAAAAAACTCCACAAGTAGTTACCTAGAATACTTTTCAACACTCCCTGTCAAGCCCTCGTCGTCTGTGAGGAACCTGGGTGTGCTCATTGATACCAATCTTTCATTTGAAAGCCACGTTTATACCATCTGCAAAACTGCATTCTACCATCTTAAAAATATATATGAATTACGGTGCATACTTTTACGGTGCAAAATGCTGAACAGTTAGTTCATGCGTTCATGAGCTCAAGGCTAGATTATTGTAATGCTCTACTGGGTGGTTGCCCTGCTTGCTTAATAAATAAACTGCAGCAGGTCCAGTTCTTACTAGAACCAGGAAGTATGACCATATTAGCCGGTATTGTCAACAATTTGCTCCCTATTAAAAATTGCATAACATCTTGCTTATCTTGTTTAGCTCCCCCAAGCTATTAATGCATTATAGTACTCCTTCACATCTATTGCGGTCAACAAATTCTGGCCAATTGATAATACCTAGAATATCAAAATCAACTGCAGGTGGTCGATCCTTTTCCTATTTAGCACCTAAACTCTGAAACTGTCTTCCTAGCGTTGTTCGGGAAGCAGACACACGCTGTCAGTTTAAATCTAGACTAAAAACACATCTATTTTTGTATAGCTATCACCAGACCAAGTTCAATTTTAAATTGAACATTGGTCTAGGGAGTCTGCTCTGTATTTTCTACTACACAGGAGGCATGATCAACTGGCATTATTCAAATGACTCTGTATGCAATTGGACAGTCCTTTAACCAATCATACCACAAGAAGCATGATCAACGGGCAACGACCCATCATTTCTCTGTCACCGTGTTAAACCCGCCAATAGCGTACCAGTTGGGTAAGCCAGTCTGTGATTGGTTCCCGCAAAAGTGTAACAGAAGCAGTAGAAATGAATGTACAGGTTTCCAGACTGAGTTCAGTCTGGAAAATCAAATCGAAGGCAGATCAGGCCGGGTTTACCCAGTCAACATATCTTTACTATGGAATATACATAGAACATTATACATTTATATTCAAATCAGTTAAAGGATTGTTAGGCTGCATTAACTAGGTCAGCCAGAACACTTCCCATAACACCTGCTGTACTCGTTGCATCATAAGAAGAATGGTATTGACTCTAATGTTAGTCTTTCTGTTTATCCATTTGTTTACTGCAGTCAGCCGGATCCAGGCTGTATCCAGATCAGATGGTGGACCTGCGCCTGGACATGACCAGCTCATCCCTGAAATGTCTGAAGAGAGTGTGTCAATTAAACTCCACCTCATTAAACCCGTCCCTGGCATGGGGACTCCAATGTTTTGAATAATCGTATTAATATATATTGATCTAATCTGACTTCTGACCTGTAATGTTGCACGAATCATAATCATACACTAGTTGTTTGTTGGTCAGAGGAGAACTGGCCCCCCGAGTTTCTCCCAAGGTTTTTTTCTCCAACCCGGGCCCGAAGGAGTTTTGGTTCGCTTTGGCTTTTGGCTTGCTCAGTTCCGGACACTTCAATTTCAACTGATCTTCCCGCATTGACATTGAGGGTAACAGTCAAGTAACCCGGATCATTCGCTTTCAAAAACTACAATCGATGCTGCGCTGCTTAGCGCATTGGTGAAGTGAATACCCACGCCGCCATGCTTGAAGGTGTCTGGAACCCTTACGGTTGTAGGTGTGCTCACAAGAAAGCAAGGCGGCCTTAGACATTAGCTTGTGACGTCGACTCAAGGACAGGACCAGCCTGCTACATCACAAACAATTTTTAAGGAGGCACCCCTTGCCAACGCAGTAGAAGTGATGAGCCCCCTGGCAGAGTGAACCCTTAGACCTCTCTGCGAAGCTTGACCACGTGCCTCATAAGCAAGAGCAATAGCATCCCTGACCTAATGTGACATGGTCTGTTTGGTGGCGGCTGCACCTCTGTTACGGCCCCCATAACAACCAAACAGCTGCTCTGACTTACTCCACTGGCTAGTGCAGTGGACGTAGGCCTGAAGAGCATGAATTGGACACAGTCCTTTGTAACTGAATCCAAAACAACCCTAGAGTTGTAGAAGAGAATTCCTAGAGAGAATCCAGTCTCAATCATAGAGAAAATAGATGAGCTAACACGATGTCTCTGTGCTGAAGCGTTATCTCTGAGACTGTGCTAGTATTAACCAATCTATGTCCATGTCATTCAAAATGCTAATGCCCTGGAATCATATTTGAGCCAGTGCTGCATCCATGCATTTTGTATATGTGCAGGGTGACAAGGCTAAGCCGGATGGAAGAACCCAAAATGGGTAAGCTTTACCTAGAAAGTGAACCTCAGGAACTTCCTTTTGTTTTTGTGACATGACCGTCTTTATGGTTGACATCTGGAACTTGAGCGCTCTAAGTGTAGCCTCTAAGATTGGATGCCACCCCTCACCTTTCTTGGAACAAGGAAGTATCTGCTGTAATATCCCAACTCTCTCTTCAGAAAAGGGGGCATGTTCTATGGCCTCTTTGTTGAGTAGAGTTTGTAGCTTGTGACAGTACGTGCGCCGGCTTCACAGAAGTTGAAATCTGGAAGACGATGAATAAATCCAATTCTACCACCACCAGACTGGGCACAAATCCATAAGGCAGATTTTCATTAATACTAGTCCTGAGGTCCACCCTGAGAGGTTGTTGAGTGTGACGAGCCGGCCCCCAGTCTTTTTGAAGGGTCACGCGACTCGCCACACCACAATGTTCGTTGTAGGGCTGTCACTTTTTATTCGCTATTCGAATATGCATTCGAACATGACATGAAATATCTGTAATCGAACTATAAATAAACTATCCGGTTTTTAAAGTGCCATGTAGCGCAATTTTTTACATGCGGGTGCATTTACATGGAACACTGTAATCGTTTTAAAAGTACAATCTGAATGAAAATGCTCCATATAAACACCTCAATCGTAATAAAAATACCCAAACTGAATTAAATTGTAATTGTTTTGAGATGGGTGGAATAAACCTTTTCATGAATCGATCAAACGAAACATTTTCACCATGTAAACGACCTGATCGGATTACTTTTGAGTGTGCGTCTTTATATAACACCACTGAAGAGCGCGCTCCGCGCTCACATGCACCAAGCATGTTGACAAGAGATGAAAGTAAATTTTTCTGAGGGATAAACATTTTATTTTGTAGGAAGTTGTGAAAATAATGTTGGCATCATGACACTGTCCTAAACCTACCCATGTAAGCAAACATCTACTTCAACTGCGCCTGACATTAGAATTTATTTTTTCTGAGATGATTATTACATTTTATAACAAATAAATAACTTTTATAAAACCGTATAAGTCCTGGTGGCCGTTGAGAGTTGCTATGGCATCCGTAAACAAATTCAGCTGCTGGAGAGGACGGCGTCGACATCTGATGCGGTAGACAAACTGAAAGCTTTGATGATTGCATAGTGGCACTTCATATCGATTAAGTTGATAACCCGCAGTTTCAAACTTTATGTTAACAATTTATTTTTCCATACAGGCTGTGGCCTGAGTCCTGTTTATGACTGCCAGACTGTTAATGCATTTGTGATTAAATCTCCGTTACGGCGGGGTCCGTTTTTGTGTGTGTGTGTGTGTGTGTGTGTGTGTGTGCGGGGGCGTAGATATTCGAATATATTCGAATACATTGCTTGATATTTGATATCCGTTCAAAATTAGATTCTTTTAAAAATGGATTCTTTATTTTCAACTCAGTCTCAACATAAACTGGCGCCTCGCGGACTTAAACAGTTTCCCACACTCCAGTCTTGTAAACTTCAGAATATAACAGTATAACTTTACCCAGGCAGGTTCCCACTAGTCCTCAGCGTCCCTCTCTCCTGACACACTCCGTTCCTAAATGGCTTTTTAACCGGTCACAAGCAGTAAAGTGTGTGTATCCATTTCTGGAACATGGAGGGACGCAGTGCACTTACTTTGTTGTTAACTAATATTTAGCTTGGTGTGATTTAAATCTTTTCACTTGTGAGACAGAGATGAGAAAGAGAAAATCTGCACACTGTCATTTGAAATCTAACTCCTAACAAAGATCTGTAGTCAGATAAAGAGAGAGATCTTTTGAAGCACACCAACACAGAATGGCCTCTGAAGACAAAAGACCTGACGATGCACCTGTGGCTCATCTATTTATAGCCTCTGAAGCTGGCGCATTCTGATGATGTCACTAACAGAGGCTATAAAAGCTCTAGTGCTGCGTCCCAATTCGCCTACTTATACTACGTCCTAAATGTACTCTTTTTGTGAAAAAAAAGTATATACTTTTGAGTGTGTAGCAGAAAAATATGCAAGCTTCGGGACATACTACTTCGCCATCTTTAACGGACTCTGTCGCTTAGTTACGTGCATCCCGTCACAGGTAAGGCATCGCCAGATTCGTCACAGTTCAAATCCTCCACATTCAGGTTAATCTCCTACCGTATCGGAGAGAAATGTAGCCGCACGTTGATCTGCCATTTGTGGGTCTTTAATGCAGAGACTCTCCTCATGTGTTTGCAGTTTAAATATAATGATCCATTTAAAAGTTTATGTCCGGACGTGTCATTAAAACATTTCACAATGCTGCTGCAAGTGAAATATAATGTGGATAACACTGAATAAATATATTTTTGTCAGGTAATACTGATAACTGATCACTCAAACCCCTTTATCTAAAGTTCTCTACTTAACCGTCTGACTCGCACATCCGCCATGTTTGTAGTTTTTTAACGCTTTTTATCCGCGCTTGTAGTTCTAATCGAATCCTCGTCCAACTCGCAATGGGTTGTGCAATATCAGCCGTTAGAGTGTGCGTCGATCTGTACTTCGAATTCGGAAATAGTAAACCATCCGGGTTTGGAATACTCTTTTCAACATACTATGATTTGGGACATACTCATTCTATTTTCGGACACTATTTAGTATGGATAGTATGCGAATTGGGACGCAGGGTAGGTCAATTCCATTGACGTGTTTACACACTATATTCTCAGCTGCTCATGATAAAGACATTTCCAATGTGCTAAGCAGCACAGCACTGAGTGTAGCTTTTAAAAGTATCTCTACAAAAAAGACAAGGTACGTAATTAGGGCAAGCATTAAACACAAGGATTCTATATAAAATACCAATAAACAACACTAATTCATGTAATGAATTCACATGCTAATGTTCATTATATTGAACCAGATTACACACACACACACCCCAAAAAACATACATGATTCTCAGAGAATCAATGGATTATTTTTCTGATCCTGAACAAAAAGTTGAAATGAAACAGATTTTGCAATGCTACTAGATAGATAGATAGAGAGAGAGAGAGAGAGAGAGAGAGAGAGAGAGAGAGAGAGAGAGAGAGAGAGAGAGAGAGAGAGAGAGAGAGAGAGAGATTATTTTAGTAGAGCTTTTTTGATTTTTACTCCAGTTTTCCCAGGTCTAAACTGTGCAATACAACATAAAAAACAAACAAACATAAACCTACCGTATTTTTATTTTTCACCATTCATTGAAATAAAAACAAACAAACAAATAGCTTGCTGAAAAGCTACTGTGTCTGGAAAACAGCTGAACTACTGAAAAATGCAGTAAAGTTAGTAGCATCCCTACTTTTAGTTTGTTACGCCCCAACACTGATGGGAACACAGCGCTTGTATGGAAAGAGAATACATGTTTGAACTATGGAGCTGGTCCCTGCGTCTGAGAGTTTGAAGTCTGGCTTCAGACTCTTAACAAGCGAGGAACGCCAGTCCAGTCGAGCCTCTTAATTTGGAACTGGATATCCCCAGGCCCCAGTGAATGTGGGCTTCAGAATTTGGAGCAGAGCGATTGAAATGTGGTGGAAGGGAAGCCTGGTCCATCCACAGAATCTAAAACATCCAGGGCTGAGCCAGAAATCTGGGCTACCTACATCCAGTGCATCAGGGATAACGTCCAATTCCAAAGTGCATAAATTCATTTTAATGATGGCTGTGCATGGGAAGCGATTCGATCATGACATGCATACTTTGGGGGTAAGGGCACGTGGCAGGAACCGGATTAAGGGAAGGTTTTTTTGATTTTAGTCTATAAAGGAGCAAAGCAGATTAGAGGATATAAAACAATCTTTTATAAATATAATAAAGATGATTTAGACAAGTTTTTTTTAACCTGTTGATCGTGAGCTATGACTAAATAAAAAGAGTTCATGAGCTCTCCACTTATTCAGAATGATGGATTGAGCTACTTTCTTTGTAGCCAATGCTTCAAAATTATTTTAGGTTAGAACTCTGAACACTGAAACACAGAAAACTGAAAACCCAAATAAGTTGATTGAACTCAGTTGGTTTGAGTAAACCCGTTTCCTCAATTCAATTGAGTAATGGAGTCTCCGAAAACCTATATATTTAAGTTCACTTAACTTGGTGCTCACGTTCACTGTACTCAAATAGTTAAGTTCACCAAACTGTACACCAGAAGTTCAGTAGATCATGCTGGGTACAACCAATCAAAACTTCAACACGCATTGCAGCATGAATAAATACTACATCTGAATTGTGACACATTTTCTTTGATATTTGCTTTTACTTTTGCTCTTTTGTTCTGATATTTTTGTAGCTTGCTTTATGTTCAGAGTTGATCTGTTTATCGGAATTGCTTTCTTTCTTTTTTTTTTTTTTGATTGTCACCATTGTAGAGATTCATACACGGATTCTTGATGTCTGTTCATGTCTAACTGATGCCGTAGATTTAAACATTGAGTGCACAAAAAATAAAATAATAAATTGTTCAATTACCACAAGAGTAAAGAATCTCATGGATATTTTTTTATTAATATATCAAAACTCTAAATAACTGCTTTGACAATCAGAGCATTAGACTCTGCATGAGATCAGGGATTCTGCCAATACATGATGATATTATCATCATCAACGATTAAACAACATCACTTGATGATATTTTCTTTTGACTTTGTGTTCCTTCACAAACGTGTCTCACAAACACAAAACAGCCAGAGAACTATTAATATTACACAGTCAAGGGTCAAGAGCCCAACTAAAGCAAACATTAAATTTTCATTTTCATTTTCATTAAAACAGAAATAAAGTCAGTCTGGTTAGTTATAAGTTAGTTCACATATTGTTATTATGTTTAGTTACTTACGAATTTTTACTTACCAAATTAAAGATTGCACACAATGAAAAAGTATCCATCTTAATTTGAATCAGCAACAGAAAAGGACAAAAAAAATGTTTTATGTATTTTGTAGGTTAATAAGTTATACTAACTTATATTTTTGAGTTTTTGGACTAAACTAGTAATATTTAGTCAAGATTACTTGATTTGTTTAAGTAAAGACAACATTAGGGTTTACAGTTATTTACAGTATATATATATATATATATATATATATATATATATATATATATATATATATATATATATATATATATATATATATATTCAACTAAAATATATATTAAGTCAAGAAGCATCCTTTTCAGATGTTTCTTTGAAATAAATAAAAGCAAGTAAATAAAAAAAATGTAATTAATGAATTAATAAATAAATAAATAATAAAAAAATGTAAACAAATAAACAAATACAAAATATTTAATAAATAAATGAATAAATAAAGGTAAATTTATTATTATGATTATTATTATTATTTATTTAAATTGTGGACAGATTTCAAAATGATATGCTGTCCACATTAAATTCATATAGTGCTAAATTACTCCTCTATGCCAACAATTATCTCATTTGTTTCCATTTTTATTTCCCCTGAGGACTTTAGAACGAGCATCTGAGACATCTGAGTCATAAAGAAAAGTCGATACATTTTCCTTGTCTTTTCAAATAATCCATAAGAACATAAAAATCACTAATTATATCTCATTAACATCTCTGTTGTGTCTCCAAAAAATAAAATAAAATGTTTGCTGCTTCTCAGATGGAAAAAAGAAGCCCCCCTGAAAAAAAAGAGTTCCCAGTATTCTCAGATGTATATTTTAGAGTCCTCAGATTTGCAATGATTCCACAATCAATATATATTTTAATATGAACTATTTATTTCATTTAGGAGAAATATCTGAGACAAAGCTACCTATGAATGAAATGCCGCACGCTTCAGTAGGTTTCCTGAACCTTTATAAAGCAACATCTGAGCAATGAAGCTTTCCTTTGGCTGTCTCATTCTCTCTCACACACGGTCTGTTTCTCCTCAGAAGTGTTCGTATCATTTCTCCTTACCACTGTACACGGAGTTTAAAATGTTAGGACTTCAAAAGCACGATGGAAGGGGCCAATAGTTGTGGAGAAAATTATCAAGGAAATAGTGTGAACTTGAAGGAGGAGAGATGTAATTGGCAGGTTTTTACCTCCTTGACTTGCCAGCGAGTATCAGACGGACGGTCTGGATGAAAAGAAGTCTTGTAATAAGTAATGCTGATGTTCAGATGGTCTCTCATCTTTGTGATTAAACACAGGCATAGGAGTGTGTGAGAGAGAAACGCTCATTAACTGACAGGTTTAAAGGGACACACACCTCACACACACTAAAACATGCAAAAGAACCGCATAATGAGGAGGTCTTGATGAAATCCAGCCAGGAACAAATCTTTACCAGTCGACGTGGGTGACATGCCATTGCCACCCTCAGTTAGATTCATACGAGCACTATGACTACTCTTATACAGTAGGCTAACTTATATAGTGCTTGACATTAACTGTTTTTGCTCACCAGCCACTGTGGCTAGTGGTTTTCCGAAGTTAGTAGACATTTTCACAGGCCACAATTTTAACATCGGTACCATGAGGAAAAACTGAAGATATTATTGATAGATAAAAACTGAAGCCATGAAGACTTTTGCAGCAGGTATATTTGGCTGCTGTCAATGACCTGATGTACGGCTCCATTAAACTTTTACACACATTTTCTTTCTCAACTGTTTACGTTCACTTAAAATATGACTGACTGTGTTTACGTGAATACTCACCAAGACTTTTTATAATTTTGACTGTTTAAGTGCAATATGCAGCAATATAAAATAACTCAATATAGTACTGAGAGGTGGCTTTATGTGCACACACTTTGGGTGTGAGCACAAAAAACAAAAAAAACAAACTAGTGCTATTTCATGCATTCTGACTCATTTACATTGTTAAATAGTTTGATTATCAAGCTAAACATGCCCCCATAAAAAAAAAACAAGAAGAAAAAAAGAAAGAAAGAAAACAAATACACTCCTTCAGGACTTGAACAACTTTCTGAAAGTTTTTTTTTTTGTATTTTTTTTGGTATGGACCTTTATGACGTCATAAAGGGCAGATTACCTTGTTATGAGCACTTTCCCCAATTGAGCACACAATCAGAGCAAGAGAAAGAGTGCCAACAACGAGCTTCGTTCGGGTTACGGTAGCCATCGGCAGTCCTGCCATTTTGTTTTTAGACCACAATATCAACAATGACATGAAATAAGTGTGTTTCTGGTTGTGAGGGAAAGATAACCTTATTTAGCTTTTCAACTAACCCAGATTTGAGGAAAAATATGCAGTTTGTTTTTCTGGAGCAGCAATGCAGTTCTGCAAGTGTGTGTGTGTGTTTGTTCCCGGTCATGAGTGAAAAGCGCAGACGGTGAGTGAAACTTAAAATGTCTGTTGGCATTTTTTTTTTTTGGGGGGCAATTGCCGCAAAAGTGCATATAATATGAACAACACAAATGTATCGTGAATCAATAGTTATTCCAAGGATAATGCTATGATGTATTTTGTGTGCCCAACGTGATCTCATGAAAATACGTGAGTATTTCTACGTAAAGTGTGATTCTACTACGTTTCCACACACAATAAAACGTACAAAACTGACTTATTAACAGCACTAAAATGTACAATATTGACGTATTGACAGCACTAAAATGTAAATTATCTACGTATCCAAGTGTGAACGTGTAAGCAGCCAGCCACCGGCTCCCATAAATCGTGGCATTAATATTGTTTATTTTATATCCAATAGTCACATCAATACATGTTTTCAGTCACATTTATTAAATGCATTTTACTAAGTTAATCGACCTAATATAAAAAAACAAAAATATAAAATAACATTTTGCTCTCGTGACATCACTACAAACTCATTTCGGATGACTAGATAATGTTAAAAGACGACTGAATTTTAAAACCATCAGATGAATAACATTCTTGCCAACCATTTTGTAGTATTTAGCTTGTTGTTTGCTGTCAGACATAAAAAGGCATTTTCTCCTATTCAGCAACTGGCGATCACAAGATACACCAAAACACAACATCCATTCACAAAACACAACACTTTATTCGTTCGCTGTAATCCAAATCGTTAGAATCCATATGTTTGCGAGAAACAAATCCAAATTGAGCCCGGTGATCTTCATCTCCATTAGTCTTCATCTCCTCTCAGTAGCGCGACGGTAAACATCAAATCTCGCGCTCGTTATGAATTCAAATTTTAAAAAACGCGCCCTCATGAAGCGTTACGACATGATTTACGGCAGTGGCATCGAACGCTCATTGGCTCTCGCCTGCTTCGTCACAGATTTTGACATGCCTCGTTTCAGTCGATTTGTATTTGAAATGGGAAACGCGCAACTTCACGGAGAGAAGCCGGATTAATATTTTCATTGATTAATAGCTAACATTCTGCTCTGTACCTCATACAAAACTATTAACGTTATATACCACCAGAGAGGACTGCGACTGCAACACATCTTCATTTGAACTACTTTTGGTACCGCTTTTGACACTTTTGCAATAAATAAATTATTGTGAGTACACTGGTCTGTCTGTTATGCTTTGATTTATAACAGTACGTTGTTTTAATAAATGCTAATGGGTAGGTTTAGGGGTAAGTGTAGGATTAGCTGTTCAAAATATTTTTTTTAATGCTATATTGTTATCAAAATAGTCATTTTCCATCGTTTTACCTTTTATTTTCTTTATATTCTGTATTAAATTGGTATGTTTAGGTTTAGTGTTAAAGGATCGTACATTAATCAAAAAAAAGGTCAAAGGGAAATTATAGATATCTTTATGATATAACAAAACAAAAAAAAATGTTTTTATCAGTATAAAGTTTTGTATTCTTAAAAAAAGATTTCATGATGGATTCGTAAATATTTTACGTTTTTTAGCTGTAAAAATGTAATAATACTATGCTTAGTCTCTTTGAAAGTAACGTATTAATACCAACGTATTAACAATGAGACCAGGCTGGTGTGCCATAGGTGTGTGTGCGCTCATGACTCTTTAGCTTTGCCCACTGCACTCCTCCACGAGCTTGACTGTTTTCGGGAAAGAATCAGTACAGCGTATCTGTCTTCTATAAATCGGATTCTTCTGAGATATGAAGGATGTAATATTACTCTATAGGATAATGTCATGTCCTGTTACCATGACGAAAATCTATAAAAATGATGACTTAAAACTATGATGCAAGATTTTGGCCATACTGCTCACCCCTTTCTGATAGATCACTTAAAAACATCTTTCAAATATGTGAATGGAAAATGAATGAAAAGTTGAATGAAATTAATTAAATGGTCAAGATCAGGTACACTGTAAAATATTAAAAAATAAAAAACAAATCAGGCCCCAATTGAACATTTTCTAGTGACTGATCACATCTAAATTTTTCAGTTGGCCAAATTGAATTTCTGTGAATTAAATTGCACCAATTCACAGAAATTCAACTTGGCCAACAGAAAAAATTAGGAATAGCTCCGTTAATTATTAATGTAGGCTATACCAACAAGGCAATGTAAAGTGAGTATTTTTAATTTATTTTTATTATTTGTGTTTTATTTACATTGCACAAGGAACAAAAAAGGCAATGGAAAGTGATTTAGGAAACACTCAACAAATCACGTTCCTCCACTGGTCTCTTTTTAGCTGAAATAGAGCTGGGAGTTGTGGTATTGTGGTAATTCTGCACTCAATATAAAAACGCTTGGTTTTCAACTGCACTGCAGATTTGAATTATCCATCAGGCCTCAAAACAGAACAAACTCGCTGTCACAACATGCAGACGTACTTCCCAATGAGGGACTCTGACCGCAGCGGTCAGGTTTTTTCTGTGACGTGCTGAGTTATGATTGTTCTCAACAAGCCATTTTTCTCTCCTGCGTTCCACGGCAACCATCACAAACTACCCGCCGCGTCGCCGTCGACAACAAAGCCCGGGGAAGGAATGATATGTAGCTATTTGTTTTGCAAGGAAATGAAATATTTATCATCAGCGAACACCTACCAGGAACAGAGAGCGGACAGGCAAAGGCTCATCTCTGGACCCTGTGGCAGTACGTCTCCTTTGGGGCAGAGAGATGGGCCTTGTTCCTGCTGGGATCCACCTCCACTTTTCAGTTTTCAAAGCCTCGAAAAACTGCAAAGAAAAAGGTTCTGATGTCCCAGGAAGAGAAATGGAATGAGACACAGGGGTCAGCTCAGTGGTTCTGGTGTTGAGTCAATTACCATCTGGATCTAACGGAAGATCTCTGCTCAGAATCAACACCTCATGACAGCCGGTGTCCAGCTCAAGGGCTCTAGAGTCATGTGCTGTGACCCATATTAATTCATGCAATGCAATTCCATTTCATTTAATTATTTTGAACAATTATCGTATGTCAATTATATACACTATATATATATAAATATATATATATATATATATATATAATATTTTTGGATTAATTAAAAGCTGCGCTACTTTATATATAGCGCAGACACTGTAGCATTCATCCAACACCGGACTAAAGACTACATTTTTACAATACTACATTTAAATTTTTTGAATTAATTAAAAGCTGCAAATTCTGCATTTACATTCATTATATTTTTTATATATAAAAAATTATACATTCATTTATTGGTTTTCATATATAAAATTGGTTTTTATACATCCCAAAGGATAACTTGGTCAAAAGTTTGAATTGCTAAAAGGCATTGGAAGATTTCATCAGCGTTAGAAAGTTCAAAGAAAGTTGTTTATCAGCGTAACGAAAGTGTGTAACATTTTTTTATTTTACATTGATATTGGTGTGAAACTGTATTTCCATTTTTTTTTACACAGTAGACCTTTTATCATTTTTGAATATTGTTACATTGATAATGTGTAAAATTATATATTTTTTATAAAAAACATTTATATGTTTTTATGCTTGTGGAGCACTTTGAGTAGAATACCATGTATGAAAAGTGATATACAAATTTGTATTATTATTATTATTATTATTATTATTATTATTATTATTATTGATGATGATGCAATTTTGTTGCATCAATTTATAATGAGAGTAATTTAATATAGAAAGATTTGAACAGGAATTTAAGTGAGGGAAAGAGGGATCTCTTCCGTGGCCTGTACTGTTATTTCATGTGTTTTTGGATTGCTCTGCTGACATAACACTGCAAAAATATCTTTCCAAGAAGTTTCAGTAGGCAAAAACTCCAGACCACATGAGCTGTGGAAAATTATCAAAGATCTAGGCGCTTTATACCACTTTTTACAGCGCCACTGAAAACACGGTAAGTCCATCGATCACATCCTCTCTTTCATACCTTTCCTGGTGCTGCTCTGAATAAGGTCCATGGGCTTCAAATATTGAGAGAAAACATTTTCTTTTAAAATAAAACGAAAAGGCAAGACTAATGCGGTGAGCAAAAGCGATAGTGGATTTCTGGAGGAGAGAAGATGAACTAGAATATTTCGAATTTGACGTGTATCACAAACATGCTTTTGTGGATTTACCAGTCATCCAGAATGATCCAAGGCAAATACACTATCATTAATATTTGAGACTGTCACTGGATCCATCTTCCCACATGATGTGCAATCATTAGCAAAGATATGGCCTTCAAGAAGAAGAAGAAAAAAACAGCATTAGTACATATTTTGATCTCGTTTTGGGCTCTCTGAAGGTCTGGGTCAGGCCAATGTAAGCAGCTCTGGGTAAATCTGTATGTCAGAGCGGCCGTGTAAGTCCAAGGCCACAGAACTGACATTTGACGTACGTTTAGAGATTTGTACGGGCTTCTGGTCCATTGAGGTGCGGCCCAGGACTGCTTCCCATTGGTGGCTTGACCCTGCTGCTCTGCCTGGTGTTAAGACATGAACCAGAGTTTGGGGTCTGGACCCCTGAGTGTCAGAGGAACCCCCCAATGCCACACCGCTTACACACACACACACACCTCGGGAGGAAAAAGTGTTAGCATACTTATAAATCATTCAGAATATCAGCCTTGAGGTGTTGAATAAGAGATTTAAACTTTTCTCCCATATGTAAATGACGATCTTAGAATAGATCATGTGTCTGATTTATAACACATACAGCTCATTTCTAAAGGATACATTCATTTTATTGTGTCACGTGACAGTGTTAGGGTTAAAAGTGTCATTGCATTATTCACAATGTGAATATAGTTTGCATTAAAACATTAATGTGGTGTTTGATATTTACCGTAAAAGAGGAAGTCATTTTTACTTACATTAAAGAACATAAGGTCAGAACTTGTTACTTCCAAAATGAATCAAATTATGTTGTAAAGAGTTTCCAACACAATGAATGATAAAATAAATACGATATGGCAATCACACCTGCTTAGATGCAAGTAATGAACCATCACAAGTAGTCCCAAAAGGGTTCATCCGAAACGCTTGCAGTTTTACAGTCCCCTCATTAATGGCCAGTGTTTCAGTGAGGCTTCTTGAGCTGGGGCGAGCAGTGGCGGGACGTCTGCTTCTGGTTAGCCAAATTGATTGTCCAGCGAGGATCATGAAAGTTAGACCAGAAGTGGGCGTCAGGTAAAAAGCAGCTGCTATCCCCAGACCTACAGGAAACGTCTGTGGGTGTTAACCTTGTCAGAAACTGTTGGCCTGCATGCCGTCTTTCCAACCTCTGCCAAACAGCAGGTAGAGGAGAGAACTGTAAAAGTCATTCTGCTCTCAGAGATTGACTCAGTGCCTCTAATAGGCCAGAATAAAACATAAGCACCTTATTAAGACCAGCTTCATTACATAGGCCTGCTTTTTATGACTGGACTGATGTGATCGCAATTACTGCTCGAATCCGAGAACACCTGGAAGCGTCGGGTAGGAGGAGGGCGAAACAGCGGTTAGAGCTTTTCCGAGGCTTGTTTAGTTTCAGTTTTATGGCTTTTAAAGAGAGGAGACCTGACGTTAACCTCCAGCAAGTACATGCTATTGATCTGAAGCAGCTTGGAGAAGCCACACTAGAAAAGTGTGAAACTCACATTTCTCGCTTTCCAGATTACCTCTTCCTCTCAGCCCAAGTAAAGTCTAAACCTCACGAAAAGCCTGGCAAATTAATATCATTACACTTTATCAATGCGTTTACTTTTAAGATGGGCACACACCAGAATGTCATGTACCAGCTGGAATCTCTTTGAGCGATTATCTGATCCAAGGGTGTTGTTTTAAAATCAAATGGGCAATAGTGAATCGATGTTGATTTAAAATGCTTAAAGACAATTAGAACCAAATGTTCTTTTTTTTTTTTTTTGGTGTAAATATTAAACATAACCTACACTGTAAAAAACTTTAAAGCTACACTATGTAACTTTTCCATCCGCTAGAGGGCGCCTATTCTAAACAAAGGCGTAGTTTGCTGATGCCAAGTTTGAGCGCAGCGTCTTGGGACATGTGGTCTTCTTCATGTGTTCTTCACCTGTGGACGAGACACAATCGCCAGGCGCCCGCAATTTCCATTTTTCCGGTCATGAGTATGAGGTAATGCAGCTCTGTTTATCATATCAGATACATTTAAGTGTGTTTAAAATGATGTTATGACGTTACTCGCTCAGACGCTATGCTGAAACATCCCGGGTCATTAGTTAAAATAGCAATTTTCTCACAATTTACAAATAGTTAGAAACATTTTGGATATTGTGAGTACTCAACTGAACAAAATATATAACACTCGCCTGGTGTTTTTTGGATATTTTACTGCAAAAATACTACATAATGCACCTTTAAGCAGAATTACAAGAATGACTAAAACTAGAATTGAAATACTATGAATTAAAGCTAAATAAAATGAATAACAATGAAGAAAAAATTGTGGGTTCCGATGCATTGTGTCGCTGATGTTAGCCAATCAGATCGCCTATGCAAATACCCTAGTGCAGACGCTAGCCAACTGCATTCATCCAACACCGGAAAAGTTACATAACTAAAGGCAATTAAAAATATTAATAACATAATTTAATTGTAAATTAACTGATTGCAGTCAATTTGATGAATTTCAGTTTCAATGCGATAATGTAGAATTTTGAGTCTATAGAAACACATTTATCTAAATCAAAGAAATTGTGTTTTGATTAAATCATAAATCTGATGATTATCTTGGTGTTGCTCTACTCGAGCAACAGGAGCACAATTATCCATTGCGAAGAAAGGCAAAAAATGACACAAAAGTTCAAGGGCAAAGAAACAACAAAAACGAATCGAGATGCAGATGTGAGTGTGTGCGCGTTAAAGTGAATAAACAACATGCCTGCACTCTATTCGATCTGTTAAAGCCATTATAAAGCATGAATGCTAAACCCATTAGAGAGAGAGAGAGAGAGAGAGAGAGAGAGAGAGAGAGAGAGAGAGAGAGAGAGAGAGAGAGAGAGAGAGAGAGAGAGAGAGGCAGAAAAGAATAATTGTACTTCTATTCAGGCCCGTGATGGTTCGTCCCTCTCCAACATCAAAGTGATCATGATCGAGTCAGTCTCATTGTGGCGTTTTTCCCCCTGCCGATAAATCTACCTGGAGAAGTTCTTTTGAATACGCATGCATTTGATCTCGTATGCAGGCGACACATGTCACAGTAGGTTTCTCCCATAGTTCATAGTCTTTCATAGCCTGCCATGTGGGCAAAACTTGATTTCTTTTGGCACCAGGGCAAAACAGCTAGCGCAGATTTCAATAGCGGTGTAGCTTAGCATGCAGCGTAGCTGCTGGAAACCCCATTTGTTTTTCAGGACAACTGTACAGTAATCCAAACGGACTATCTCTCAACACAATACGACCAGCCGCCCCGCAGCGCTCAAAGCCCCATCACGCGGACATGCAGATATTGTTAAGTGCATATTTGCACCACTGTTTTCTTTTTTTTTTTATTCTTTCTTTTGTTAGTGATTCAAATTTGCCTTAGCATTTCATGAAATGCTTCTAATGGCATCCGAATAAAGAAAGGGCATTCTCCAAGAATGCATTGTACCCCCTGTCAGTGTGCAGATAAAGCATAAGAAGAGTGTGTTTCTGTGTAAACTAATGCAACAATTTACACTGCACTCAATTCAGCGCAACAATTTACCTTAGAATTATTTTACTTATACTGCCCCGATTACGCTGTTTCAAAGGCTCCTAATTTTGTTTTAGAGGTCTCATATGGGTTCACTTTATTTCAATGGTCCACTTTCGACATTCTACTAACTAAAAGTGACTTTGTAACCACATTTTAATGAACTCTCATTAGAGTATTAGTGGACTGTAACAGACAGTCAGGCTAAGTAGAAGATAAGTTGACATGCAAAGTGACTTATAGTCAGCATAATGTTTAAAGTGGACCATCCAAATAGTGTTACTATCTCGTACAATATTTACAGGCATCAAAGGTCAAACACTTTAATTTGCTCATAATATACATTGCGCATCACCTCATTTCTCAAAGAGCCTGAAAATGGTTAATTCAAAGATTGTAGTACTGAAATCAGCATCTTTGACATGTTGACAACACAAACCAAACTCTTCCAGGCCTGAGCTATAACTAGTGTGTGAGGGCGGGTCAAAGTTGACGTTGCTCGTGAGCAGCCACTGAAGATCACAGGCTGTCATTATGCAAATTTTCTACATTGTTTACATAGGTTTGTAACAGGAAATCAGACTAGAATTACTGACGACTTGTTTCAGCATCGTATAATCGTTTTTTTCTTTAAGGTGGGAACTTTATTTGTTGTGCACTTTGGTCTTTAAAACTATGCAAACCTTTTACATTCACAGACAGCATTGTTACACAATGCATCAAAGATAATATTTGAAAAACAATAATGGGGGCACTTTTGTTCTTGCTTCTTGTTAATATCTCAAGATGATTAATATATTGCATAATTATTCATTTAGGACAAGTTAAATCTTCTAAAGGTGAAAAGAGCACATGTAAAATTAATATTTGTTTAGAGACGTGATCAAATGGTCTGTATTTTGTATTCATGCGTAGATTCATTATGCTGCAGCGAGACTCTAAATCAAACCTTCATCACAATTCACTGAGGACAACAGCAGTCTGCTTATGTGGACTGTCACACGGGTGACAGCGCGTCAGGATGGATTGACAGCTATAATTACACATATCACTCAAGCTGCAACACCTGAAATTAAGCAGACACTTAGTAATGAGCAATCTGGACCCGATCCTGTTATGACAATTCATTTCGCTGCCGTGGCAGTTTTAACCAAAGGGGAAAGAAGTGTCATTAAATGCAAAACTGACAGTTGCCAAACATGCAGATCTGCTTTGAGGAACAATAAAACATCAGAAATGGCAACAAATGTTTTTTATGCAAATTGCTTATTTTTCATAATAATAGAAAAAGTGAATAAGCGTAAAAAAAAAAAAAAAAACATTTTATTTTTATAAAGTTTGGGCTCAGAAAGATTTTAATAAAATAAATTATTTTTTATTTAGCGAGAACAAATTAAATTGGTGAATGTAAATAAAAGTGAATGTAAATACACTATGGGCCCTAGAATATATCCAGTGCAACGTGATGCCAGGCATGACGCAGGTGTTTTTTTGCTAGTTTCAGCCCAACGTTACTCCCATGGGCGCTTTGGTCTGAAAACGAGGTGTGTTCAGGCGCATTTTTGGAGTGTCACTATATTGAGGAACTAAAAACAACTGCACCATTGACCAACAGAAACCTGGTCTAAAGTCAACAGCGCAGTATTTTTGTGTTATTTAAAGGCGCTTTAGTAATATGTGCCTATATGAGGGTGCAGATCGCACATACACTCTGATAATTACTCACACAGGGATGCGCAGCGGCACACAAATATTTTAAATATTGAAAATAAAAGGATTCCTCTCTGGAAAAGCGGTCAGTCCTTCCACTCAGAAATTCTGCAATGTAAGTGAATCCGCTATGGCATGAGAGCAACTGGCTTTTAAAGGGAATGGGAGATGAGACTCTGATTGGTTTATTGCTCGTTACCCCTAAAACACACCCATGACTCATTAAGACCCTTTTGGACCATGCGTCAACCGCTGTTTTCCGTCATTAAACTAATATATGCGCCATGTGCTTCAGACTATGCGCTCAGATAGTTAATATAGGGCCCTTAATGTTACAAAATATTTCAAATAAATATTTTACACTTTATATTCATCAAAAATCCTGAAAATAAATATGGCTCAAATACAAATATTAGGCAGCATAACTGCTCAACACTGATAATAATAAGAAATGTTTCTTGATTAATTTCTGAAGAATCCTGTGACAATGAAGAGTGGAGCTGAAAATATATTTGAGAAATGTTTCCTGGTGAATAAGTGTAATAGCTAGCCCCAAATTGTTCTGTGTAAACACCACATTTAACAAACAGCAGACAAAAAAAAGACTCAGCTGGTCGGCTTTGACCAAATATTTGAATATGTTAAAAAGATCTCTATCAGGAACCTAAAAAAGATGTGTCCTTATATATATATATATATATATATATATATATATATATATATATATATATATATATATATATATATATATGAAAAATGATTCAAGAAAGCTGGGGGATATTCAGACACTCAGAAACGGGGTCGAGGGAGACAGTTCTGGGCTCAAGTTCTCTAAGCCCACTCGACTGCTGGGTATTAACCAATCAAAGAACCTTTTTTTCTCTTCTTCTTCTGTCTCTCCCTACCATTTTTGGCCCGAAAAGGCTGCAGGCTCGAAAATAATCGTAATGAACAATTCAAAAAGAACAATAATGAGCCTTTTATATTCTCTGGCTAAAAAGATTGTAATAATCAGGATAATTATGTTATATTTCTCCAGGTCATCCCTCATTAAGATCAGAGGCACGGGCTGTGAAACAGCTCAGTGTTAATTTGGTGTCCTCTTTGTAAGAACAAAGTCGTCCTGCGGTCAGGTTAGTCAGAGGACAATCAAACCCAGGCGATGATGATGATGTGGTGAAACCATCCCTGTAGGCGGGCACCATCAGGAGGAGCCATGACAGAGAGACAGAAAAAGAGACGGCCGTGAAAATCGAGCGAAGAGCCCAGCGATCCGTCAGAGTGGCAGTGTTAGAGATAACACAACATAATCAGTCATGTCTTTACAAGCAAAGTCACGGCAGGCGCTACGACAAAATTAGCCATAATGACAGAGAAACGGTGGTGGTTACGCAATGCTTTTTATGTAAGATTACATGCTGATAGAGGAACTGATCTAATGCTAGTCAGTGAAACTAATTGCTGTGAAATTTTAAAGCCTCTGATGATAATTGACTGATTTTTTTTTGCAGTAAAAAAACATTTCTGACTATTATTTTGAATGATTAATTAATAGTTTTGGAAACACTCTGTTGAATATAAGTAACTTTGCTCCTTCACGTATCTCTCATTAGTATCATTAGTAGACGCTTCTTAATATCTACTAACTATTTATTTTGGTGCTCCGCCAACATTATACTAAGTAACTTTGCAAGTACATGTCAACTTATTCTACTTGCCCTAATCTGACCCCTAAAAGTCTCTAATGCTCATAATACTTTAATGAGTGTTAGTTGACATCTAGGTGCAATGTATGTTCAATAGAATACCTAAAGGATGTCACGGCGGTGTGTAATGCAGCAGAGATAAGGAGATCCAGAACTTCCAAACAGATCAGCTTTTATTTTAAGAACCACTGGACAGACCACCAAACACCACTAATCAGATGTAAGACTAGAACAAAGAGTGACTACACAAGACCAACTTAAATGGCAAACAGAAACAAGATAATTAACAAGACACTGAACTAAACTAGACTAATGAGGGAAACAAGTGGCGGGAAACAGAGACAAAAGAACATGTGGCAAGTGCAAAAACACAGCGGAAACAGACTGTACATGTGACAAAGGGAACCATCAAATGAAATTAGAAACATAGGTTTTTTGTTGTTGTTGTTGTAAAGGCAAGCATTACACTTAAATTAAAAGAGGAGCCAAAAGCGGGAGAACATCCAAATATTAAAGTAGTCTTTTAACTTGAGCCCTAGCAACCACACATAATTCCATAACAACAGTGCATCTAAACGCTAAAAATCACTCAGAATATTTTAGCAACTGCATGCACGCCCACGTCATTCTAGCATCATGGTGGCAGGTTTTTGCGTGGTTGATTTCTTCAGATGATTTTTTGTTATATATTTGTGCCATGTAAACATTTAAAGTGAGAAAAAAAGTGTTGTTAATTTTTCATCCGAAAGGCGCTCAAGAGGCCTACTTTTTTGTTGTAAATCAACTTGATTGCACTTCACTTTTTTTGTTGTTTTTGTTGTCATCTGATCAAATCAAATGCTATTTTGCTAGCTTATATTTTAAAATAATAACACTGACTATCTGATGTTTAATTTACCTTTCATGCTTAAAGACACATTCGAAAGCCCTGTCAATATGTTTATGTTCCAAAAATGGACTATTTATGGAATTTATGCAACTATGGAATCTTGTTTCCGCTACAAAATAAAACATTTTAAAAGCCAATTACAACTTTTTTTTCCTCACAATTGTGAGTTATAAAGTCAGAATTGCATGACATAAAGTCAGAATTGTGCGATATTACAATGCTATCTCATGACCAATTCATATATGATTTAAATTTTACGAATTCTTATGACCTCACTTGTATGAATGCATACGATTTGTCTGTACTATAGTGATGGGTAGGTTTTAGGGGTAGGGTTAGTGGTAGGTCATTCGTACAAAATCATACGAACTGACCAATCAAACGATCTAGCAAAAAAATTACAGACTTCATACAAGAGAGGTACCAATTTATACGAATTAGCCACCTCGTTAAAATACTTACAAATTGTTGTGAGATCAGCTTGGATACAAAGTCAGAATTGTGATATATAAACTTCACAATTCTGACTTTATAACTCACAACTCACATCTTCTGAAAGAGTACAGAATCTCTGGATCAAACCAGGCAAAAAGAAGCAGAAACAAGTGATAAAAGCATTGCTTATGTGTGCTGTATTCTTTGAAAAAAAAGAAAGAAAAGAAAACGCTATTGCAGCTTTCTGTTTCAAAATGTATTTATGTTTATTTTTATGAAACTTGCCCATATTCAAGTGTTGATAAAAAGAAGCTAAAATAAAAACATGTGATTTGTTGTTGTTGTTGTTGTTTAAAAGCAGATGCTCTGTTTTTTTTTCCATTTGATATATTGCATGTTCATATATTCATACAATAAAATGTACACTTTTTGAGAAAAGTGTCAAAAATGCTGGCGGGAAAACAGTTAAGCATTGTTTTTCAGCTCATATGATAGTTCGCAGTAACTAGATAAACACCTTACAAGTATTCTTAAATTATTTTTGAAAATATACTTTTTAAAAAAACCCAAATTCTTAAATTTGAGGGTTCAAGCTTTAATTAAGGAGGTCAGACCCCTAAACCCCTCATAATTCACACCCTGGTCAAGAGAATAGATGGGAATTTTGTGAAAACATTGCAATTGGAAAGGCGTGACGAAATTCATTGCTGAAGGCAGGGCCGAAAGAGAGAGCGAGAACTGACCAAAACTGACCTCTGTCAGGGCCTGGCAAGACTTCAGCCTCTACCCGGCAGGGCTTCAGATACGGCTGACCCCTGAATTAATCTCTGTTCTGCCTCCATCACACGCACAGCACAACATCCTACTGATGCAATGAAAGCACTTTCTAATAATAAACTGCCTGCAAAAAGAAAAACACATCATAGGGTCATGAGCCCAGGCCTCCGATACCAAACCTTTTGACCAGCAAAATACAAACCATCTGGAAAACATAACAAAGCCACAAGACAGTGGATGAGCGGTGAGATATGCAGGGAAATGATTTGTTACCATGTTTGGGCTCCAGGTTTAAGACAATATTTAATTTAGTATTTTGCAGTTCATTCAAGTTTAGTCAATTTATATCAGTATTTTAATATTATTTTTATATAGTATTTAGATTTTTTGATTTTTATCTTTTCATATCTCTTTAATTTTAGTTTAGGTTTGAATATTTTTATAAGCTTTTAAATTTTTTATCAGTTTATTTTTATTGAATTTAAAAAAAAAAATAGTTTTGGTTAACAGTGCAAAACTGTTTCATACATTGTATGCAAATTTAAGCTAATTTAAAAGTATATGTGTTCTGAATGATTGGTACGTGGTTTATAACTCATTCTCAAGTTACTATTTTCTGCTTTCTAGACATGGCTTCGATCCATCAATCCTAAGGGATCTGGGGGATTTTTTGGCACATTTTATCATTTTACAAATGAAAACGACAATTATAAGCACGTAGAAAAGTAACGGCACGCTTCTACTCAATAAACCAAATAATATAATTTATGTCTGTAGCACATCAAAGTTTGATACAGACTTATTGTTCAAATCCCTAAACCCAAGTATGAACATTAGTAATTAGCTTCTACTTTATAATTGTGATTTCTAGAGGATTGTTTGGTAGTTTTATGACTATGTCCCAAAAATCTGTTCATAGTTGTACTTGGAGGGGGGAAAAAATAGGGGAAAAAGATTGTACAGTCTGTCCAAATCCACACAACCCCTGCAGGTCTAAGAGTCATTTGTTACGGCGCTTCCTCTTGGAAGACAAAGAGAATCCAAGCGCTCAGGAACTCAACATAGCCAACGCTTGAGAGTAATCCAGAGGGACTAAAAGGGAGGTGAGGAGGACGAGAGTTAGCCACGGGCCTGTCCAAATCCTCCCCTCCGCTCTTTACCCACCCCCCCACACATATGTCCCTTTATGCCCCCCACCACCGGCTTTATCATGGAACCGAGCGAAGTACCCGCTTGCCAAAATGGAAGGCTGATCAGGAGGTATGCCAGATCCTCTGCCACCTCGCCTCCACTGCTCCAAGACTCCGACTTGCTTAATTATGATTAATTGCTGCCTGGATAATCAGATACAGACTCAAAAGGTTGGAGATGACAGTCCAAGGACACTCCGAGAAAGGCAAGGTATGTGTTCATTAGGAAAAGAAGCGAATACCTCTGCCACACACCCTCACCTTACTTATTTTGAGTATTTCAAATAGAATTAATTCTAAGATTATATGAGAAGACTCCCCAGGGAGGACAGAGGCTCCAGTGTGTGTATTTCCAGCCCAAACACACTTCTTCTCTCTATTTAGCTCTTTGTTGGGCTCACACCTCTTGCAGTGCTGTCAGTTTGATGATTAGTGCCGCCTTCGGAATGACTGACGGCAATGACAAGTCTTCATTGTCTGCCGTTATTCTTTGGGTGGCAGTGACACAAAGAAAGAGAGGGAGCATTTCATATCATTACTCTCAACTTTTGCTTCTCAATTAATAGACATACTGTTTAAAACCATATATTAGCCTACACAACCCGATCTCAGAGAAAAACTATTTTTTGAGGTGGTGATTGCGTATGAATTTATTTGGTGAAAACTTGAGTTTTAGGGGGGAAATAAGCATGAAAATCCACCCCTAAACACAGTCCACTGCTACTCTGGCGTAAACAGTACAAAAACATATGAATGTACAAATTCATATCAATTAGCCACTAATTTGGCAAAACATGACTTACAATGAAATTAAACTGATCTATATCTAGAAACTTCTGAAACCATAAAGCTTTGTATGAAAAACGGACCTAAATTTTAGCTGATCATTTTACCTTAGGTGTATTGGTGTGTTGCACCAAATTCATCACTGATAGCAAATATCATTGTTTTTTTGTGTGTGTGTAACCGGTCCAACTCGGGATTCGAAATGGCATCTCCAGCATGGGAGGCAGGTGCGTTAACAAGGATACTAAAGTCAGTCGCAAGCATGCCTCTTAAGGCCAGGGGAGTGAGGTGTACATGGACAATTCTTGCTAGCTTGCTTCCTTTACACTCACCACCCTAAACCTCATTTCCACCCAGGTCACAGCACCAAATTTAACCGGTCCTACGCGACTCAAGGACTCAAACTAGCATCTCTATCTTGGGAGACAGTAATGCATAACAAGGACAGTAAACTCACACATTTTAGCATCAGTTGTTAGTACTTAAGATCAGGTGAGAGAGGTTTACACACACAGCTTACTAGCTTGCTCCGGCATGAGTGGTGGGTGCGGTAACAAGGATGGGTAACAAAAGACCACAGTCTCTAGAGTCAGCTGCGAGTGCTCTTGAGGCAAGGGATGTGAGGTTTATACAGACAGCTCATGCTAGCTTGTTTCCGTTACACTCTTCACCCTAAACCTCACTCCCATCCGGGTCACGGCACCAAATGTAACCAATCCTACCTGACCCACTTTGAGTGGGACACAAACCGTCATCTCTGGTGTGGGAGTCGGGTTTGCTAACAAGGATGCTAAAGACCACAGTCTCTAGAGTCAGTCGCTAGTGCGCCTCTTGAGGCCAGGGGAGTGAGGTTTATACAAACAGCTCATGTTAGTTTGCGTTACACTCACCCCCCTAAACCGGTCCTACTCAACCCACTCCAAGCAAGACTCAAACGGGCGTCTCTTGCATGGGAGGCATGCATGCTCACAAAAATGTTAAATACTACAGCCAGTCAGTCGCTAGGGGGCCAGGGGAGTGAGGTTTATAAGCACAACTCTTACTAGCCTGCTTCGGTTACATGTGTTTACAGTACAATAAGATTTTCTGTGAAAAAAATATTTAGCTTTTCCTCACACAAAGCTATTATATGATGTTTAAAAGGTTGTCTGAACATTCTTCAAAAATTATCTTTCTGTCTTCCTCTGAAAACAAAAACATAACAGCAAAAGAGTTTGGAACAACTTTCAGCATTGGATGAACTATTCCTTTAACTATTCCTTTGACCCCTTCACTTCCTTCAGTCTGTTATTACTAGGGTGACCATATTTTGATTACTGAAAACCAGGACACTCTGCTCGGCAATGAGATACTCAAATGATACTCGAAGTTTACTCAAGATTCCTTATTCATTTCAATATATTTAAAGTATGACAACTCTGTATGGATAGAAAATTGTTACATTAGGGCCAAGACAGGACTTGAAAACAGGAAACCCTTTGATAACATGAACAATCAAGAATCTTTTTTTGTCTTAAGAAATATAAGGTAAAAAAAAAGAGGGCTCAAGTTAATATATATCTTACAAGAACATTACAGAAGAAATTATTACTTTGAGGTTCCTGAGATTTGTGTGTGCAGGCCTGGAAGTAATTGTGTTTGTTTTATAGACATTGGGCTATTTTACAAGGAATATTGTTCTCCCTCTGAGACATTTAACGTGCAATTGCATTGAAACATCTGCATATCAAATTTAAACCATTACAAAAATGACTATTAACTTGGATTCAATTTGTGTTATTTGTCATTTCTTGTCAACGTTTTGCTGTTTTACTAAAAAGTGCACAGTAATAATTCATATTTTTGTATTGAATGCCCCAAACAAGGTCCTGTCTGCTGAACCGTTTAAGGTGCTCATTGAAAATCTGATGAGTCAAGATTTGAAAGTTATTTGAACACAGCCACAAGAGACTGACTAAAAGCAAAGCTTAAATCTTTTCCATGTGCAAAATTTAAAACTCCTAACTAGTGTCATGAGATCAAGATTGAATTTATAAGAGTGTAATCCTGTCCGGAACACCAGCCCAGTGGACTTCCATTTAAGCAGAAATAATACTGGCATTCTGAAACTCAGAAAGGTTAATAATCCAGTCCCCATCAGGAACATCAAGGGTCGGCCTACATTGGTGTAGTTTGGAGGAATTGCTTAAGCTTTCCTTAAAGGAACAGTTCAGCCCCCCCAAAAGAAAGTTTTGGAATGATTTACATGCACATGTCATTCAAATTTCAAAGAAATCTTTAGTATTCTCAGGATCCCTGGGGAAACCTTGGCCATCTCATCCCACATAGTGTTAGTGGGACACAAATCCATTAATTCTCTCTGTATAATATATGTAACATAATTTCTACTTGGTTACACTCATAGCCCGATGTTCAGAATCCAGGAAAAAAAAAAATCCATAATTCACTCGCGTTAATGGGCTATGTAGAGGAAAAGTGTTTTGCTCATAAGTGCAAGGAGATTACTTTTAAAGCGTCTATTGAAAATGTTCTCCAACCATATCTGATGAAATATTCAAGCCCTTGACCGCACGTTATTCTATGTCATATTACCAGTAATATTGATCAGCGAAATTATTTAGTGCTCAAACAGTGATCCAAGACTATATTTTTTCAGGTACATTAGGCATTCGAGAACTTGGAATAAATAATGAATCTCTTGATGAACTGTATTATGGGTAGTTTACAATGGCAATGGATTAAATGCAGAATTGACAATTTATTAATGCAGAATTGATGTAAATCAGTTGACAACTTGGCGAAACATAAAATATGACCAAACTTGAGATAAATTCACCTAACAAAAACATGCTAATCAAATAGTACAGGATAACATATTGCCATAAGAGCCTGCATCTTACAGTGATTTGGCCATGGGTAAGAGGTGTTCATATACCTCAAACTCCCTTAATCGTGGTCATATCACTGCAAGATACAACCTATTGTGGATCATTGCTGTTATATGAACAGTAGCAATGATGTTCAACATATTACATTTATAAAAATGAATCATCAGAATAATCCTCCACCATGGAGTAGAGTTCATTGGAATTGTTGACTGGTTAGGTTTGCCAAGAAATATAAGAATAAATGTAGTTATGCATTAATCACTTCTTGTAAAATAATATGAGCACTTTAATATTTCATATTGTACATATCCTCTACATCCTAGTGTTTTTTCACCTGGAAACACCTTTAACTGTTACCCAAGACTAAATGTCTTTTGCAGGCCTTGACTGTCTTACATATTACATACAAATATAAATACTAAGTGAATTAAATCAAACAATTCAGACAAAGATGATGAACAAGGCTATTCATTGGACACTCTGCCAGAGCTTCATGGAATAATCGCAGCAATTTTCCCAGCGGTTTTAAGCCAAAGCCTCCGCTGGTTTATATAAGCTAAAGGGAAACCGCAATAAATACCTTGAAACATTGACGGATGGGCTTATTCATTATTTAGCATGTAGAAGAATGGGGACAGTCAGGCCTGATAAAATGAACTATTTGTTCAATCCACAATCAATATGTGGCCCTTCTCCCATAACAATTATTCTGAAGCAGCCACACACATACATACATACACACACCCACACACACACACGTTCAAGTAGTCCGTTACTCAAACGAATGAAATCTCTTCTTTATGTGAGGTCATTTCATACAGTAAGAGAAATTGAAAGCATTTCATTAGTGTAAAAGGAATTCCGAATGTGTCAATTGGATCCAAATGAGAAAAGCAGAGAAATTGTGTTAGATGCTCAAGCACAGTAAATCTTTTACATTTGTCTGTGGAGTATTAGCACTCTCCCGGGGAAAGCATCGCTTCTAAAGTCTCCTTCACCCAGACGGGCTTTCAATCTGTAATCCTTTGTTGACATTTATCATACAGAACCAGAGAGACGGATTTAAAGATCAGAATTATGCACTTGGGCTATCAATCCAGTTAGAAATGCTACAAAACAGTTGCTAACTTCTGGTTATCCATAGATGCCAAATCAGGGCCTTTTAAATCAATTTTATTTTGCTGATTTAGCTGACCTATTATGCCCTTCTACAAAGTCTTGATTTTGTTTTTGGAAGGTTGTAGAATATCCTTTCATGCTTAATTGTTCAAAAAACACATTATATTTCACATATTTCACATTATCAGAACCCCAGTCTGGTCTGGACACGCTGTTTAGTTCCGGTTTCAATGAAGCCTCCAAAATATGAAATGTGCTGTGATTGGTTAGCTGGCCCACTGTGTTGTTATTGGCACTACCTAGAGCACGTTCGGGAAATGTCATGCCCCATAACCAAAAGCTCCTCTCAAGTGTAAATATTAAGGATGCCGTCAGTTTCAAACCAATTCAAGCCTGATTCAGACTTAAGAATGTTAAAGGTGCACTATATAGTATTTTTGCAGTAAAATATCCAAAAACCACTAGGCCAGTGTTATATATTTTGTTCAGTTGAGGATTTACAATATCCCAAATGTTTCCAACTATTTGTAAATTGTAAGAAAATTGCTATTTTAACCAAGGACCCGGGACGTGTCAGCATAGCGTTTGAGGGAGTCGCCTGCCAATTGCGTCATATCTGCGTTACCCTCGGCTTTATTCTGCAGAAGAGCTTTACTCTTAGCAGTGTGAACATGTCACAGCAGCGCCAAGCAAACGCACAGAGTAACGTCATAACATGATTTTAAACACACTTAAATGTATCTGATATGAATGATAAATAGAGCTGCTTTACCTTACTCATGACCGGAAAAGCAGAAATAGTGCACGCGCCCGGCGAATGTGTCCCATCCCGTCATAATAAAAGTCCCGGTACTCGCAAGCCATGTGTTGGTATAACAATCGCTCCAGCAGCCGTGCTCAGCTCCACAACACTCGGTCCTGCTCTGCTTCATACTACAGTAACGTTAATAACCGCATTCATGAACATGATTTCTGCCCAAATCCTATTTTCCACTGGCTGTGAGGTGAAGACTACATGTCCCAAGATGCTGCGCTCACACTTGGCGTCATCAAACTACGCTTTTGTTTTGAAAAGGCGCCCTCAAGTGGACGGAAAGTTGCATAGTGCACCTTTAACAAACAAAAGGATCATCCAGGGGTGATTTTCCCAAAACCATAGTTGCTAACTAAGTCAGCAACTTTGTTGGTTTCAATACGATTTCCCATTGCCACTAAGTTGGTAACAGGTTAGCAGCTATGGTTTTGGGAAACACACCCCATGGATTTCCTGCATTGACATTGAAAGCACAGATTTCACAGGACGTTTTAGAGTGGTATTTTTGTATTTATTTATTTTTTATTCATTTTAGATACATTATACACCATTTAATCATATTTGTTGGAAAACTTTGGTAATACAAACAGTAATCGATCTCAAAAACAAGTCTAATTTTCCTATGGGAAACAAAAGCAAAAGCCACTATAAACACTATATCAACATGTCAGCTAGCAGGTGAGCGTAAGTGCAGCTTTGCCTTTTGTCATAGCAACAACATAAACCATTGGAATTGTTAATAGAAAACACAACAAAAAATAATAAGACATACCTACAACTTGTGATCCACAAACAACAGATTGTCCCGACAAAGTGGGAACTGCTCCACTTCAGGAAAAGCTTTTGTGCGTAGCCTGCATTATGGTTCTGGAAGCTGTTCACCGTAAAATGTGCAGCTCACACAGATAAACATTGGTATTATAACGTTCAGGGACAGTGTTCAAAATAAATGTAAGCCACTCTAAGTTCATCAGCCTTGAGCTCAAACAAATACGTTTTGGAAACAGGGTGGACAAAACAGCGTCTCTTTGATTACACCGTCTTCTCTAATGCAGCTCAACCAGGCCTTGTCCTCACGTATTCTGTGGGCTGAGATAACATTATGACTTCACAAAGCCCAGAAAAAATCTTTATAGTCTAAAGGAGTCATTTGTAGTAGTTCTTGGAAAGAGGATTATGTTAAATAAAATAACTCCCTTTGGAATGGACTTTGAGCTTTGAAACCTTGCAGATCAACTAAAGTTGATAAAGTGAAAAAGCATAATAGGACCCCTATATGATATAAAGGATAATAGGATTTTATATATGGATTTAAATTGATTTTATTTAAATATGGATTTTTTAATAGGAAGATGACACACACACACACACACACACACACACACACACACACACACACACACACACACACACACACATATATATATATATATATATATATATATATATATATATATATATATATATATATATATATATATATATATATATATATATATATATGTGTATATATATTTAGGTCTACACCACTTCTTTCATTCTGATCAAAATTTTATTTGACTCAAGCTCAGTTGATCAATTGAGGTATTTACATGATGGCTTTTCAGTCAGATTGAGCCACCAATAAACAGATCATTTAGATTGTTGTAAAGTATTGTTGCTATGTAGGGATGCCCAAAAAACAATGGTTTTTCGAAACTTTTTTGGGGGAAAATTAAGCTACAACATGATTATATCTGTCTCTGTAACTTATAAGCGAACATATTTCAACACTGAGAATATTACACATCACATTTAAAGTTTTATAGCTGACTAATATTTCCTGTGTGATTGCAGTATAATTTTTCCAGACGTGTTCAAGTTGACGTAACATTCGAGTGTATTACTGCA
The DNA here is from genome assembly GCF_024679245.1 of Pseudorasbora parva. NCBI lineage: Eukaryota > Metazoa > Chordata > Actinopteri > Cypriniformes > Gobionidae > Pseudorasbora > Pseudorasbora parva. Next base: position 36,838,814 of record NC_090192.1, on the reverse strand, counting down.
AAGTGCTTTATAAGAAAATCGAACAATCAGACAATTCATTCTCTCTGCATCCTTTTAATAATCCACCCCGCACAATGTACACTTTTATGCGACCCATTTTCAAGAGACAAATTAGTCTCGTAGGAAATGACAGAGTGAGTGTTGAGAATGTCTTGATAATGGTCTAGTAATACTCCAGTACTCTGACTTCATATTAAACCCTGGAGCTAATTTCCCCACAGAATGCACAAGAGGGCACTCACATTACTTTTTAATGCATATTCACTGGACTCTTTTGGGTTTCCGCTTATTTATTTCTCAAGTGCTGCCAATGAAAACCATGTTTCCCAGAGCAAACCTGTATATTCGCTCAAGCCCCCAAACACACCGCGTAGCTCTCCACTTTCGAGAAACATCAAGCCTACATCAGTGTGAGTTTAAGGGAGTGAATACTGTGGTTTTTAAACTCGCTGTATGTGTGTGTAGAGGTTAAATGAACTTTAATGGAAATAGGAAGAGTGTTCCTGCACGTCGGTTCGGCGTGGGCGTTCAGGAGGGAGCGGAGATTCAGCCAGATGCCATTCCCATTAAAGCCATGACTCAAAAGTTGGAAGCCACCTACAGCGCAGCAGTGAAATGAAGGGAAAATGGGCTTCTGTCATGCTGAGAGGATTAGGCCACTCTACTGTAGAGATGACTTTCACAGAATGGAAAAGAAACCTCGTCCAGGTGTAGTTCTGTTTCAATCAAAAGTGCTGCATTTCCTTAGCCATAATGCAATGTTTGGGCTTATGTACATTCAACTTGGAAAGGTGGCAATTCTAACTTCCTACACAGAAGACCATGTAGGAACTCAGAAACTAGGATTTCACAAAGATGTGGGAGCGTGATGTCAAAGGAGCATGGTGGCGCCCAAGAAGATGTGCATAATAGTCCTAGTTAATGATGAATATTCACTTTTAAGTAAGCATATAATCTGTATCAATGACTCCTGTTCCTACATAACATGAAAAAATCTCAGTTCAGGAAATATTGCAGAGACAGGTGTGTAAAACATATCTCTGTATACCTGTGCTAGATTCTTTGTTAACAAACACCTGCAAAACTAAAAGTAGCATTGATATTTGGTTTTCTTATACATTATAGGATAAATCAAGTAGGCATATCCCACAATCGACTGTGAATGGAACGCACCCTTACTGTTGATGGCGCTCTGTTACCACACTGTAAGTCCGGAGTGTTTATTCACACCAAGTGTAAATAGCATGCATTGTTGGCAAAAATGTTATAAATGTGGGACAAAGTAACGAAATGTTTAATAATAATAAAAGCCTTTATTGGGCAGGGTTAAGGGGAGGGCTTTTAATGTCCCATATAGGCGGCACCAATTTAAAGGGGAGGTGAATCTCATCTCATGTCAATCTTGAATAACTATAGAGTAGTATTGCATCCTTCATATCTCAGAAAAGTCTTTAGTTTTATTATATTTATAAAAGAAATATGGGCTGTACCGAGTCTTTCTGAAAAAAAAAAAAACGAGCGCCTGGAGGCGTATCGTGTGGGCTGAGCTAAAGAATGACGAGCGTACACAAAGCGGTGACATCCTCAAGCGTGGAGAAGAAAACGCTTCCCTAAATAAACCATGGCTATCAATCTGATTCAACTAATACAGATATGATCCAGAAAGAAATTGAACAGGGGAAGCAACAACAGCAGGACGTCCGTCTCTGTGGTATGTACTGTATTTAGTGGCCTGTCAACATTTGTGTGTCTTTACTCACAGTTTATGAGGACATGATTCGGTTTATGGACTATTGTATGTGACTAAACCTTAGCAGTAGCAAGCAAAACGGTTTTGCACGTCAGACTAGTGTAACGTTATACATAGAACAACAATGGAGTAACCGTTAGTGCATTTAAATGACGAAGCACGCTTTGTGAGAACGCTAGGTTTATGTTTGGGGTGGCTTTACAATAATCAAACTGACACCTATATTGGTCAGCTAAACAAATGTATTTAAACACACACCATAGATCGCATGCTCCATTGATAAATTAACTAACGTTATACACGATTGTGTTGTTTAGTGATGTTTACTTACGCAACGATAGCCAACAGCATAGACATTTGAAGCAGTTTTACTCACAGCAAACAGCATTTCACCCCCCCCCCCCTTTAATAATTTTAATAAATAAATATAATATATATATATATATAAACTACTAGGCTTGTAAAAAACTAAAAAACTACTAGGGTGATTACTACCTGGCAAGTCAAAAATACCCACTCCCATTACCAACAAAGGGCTATAGAAATAAGCCTAGAAATAAAAGACATAAAAAGAGGTCAGTCGAACCCTTGGAAGGGATCACCTGACTGCATTATGATATGACAATGATGGTAGTCTTAAATATCATATAGAAACAACCCCCAACATACAGTAAAAACAGTCGTTTTATGTTCTATATATACAGTGTTAACAGTGTACAGGTCGAGTGGTTTCATAATTCAGTCACTAATTGCATATCTATTCTCTTGGTTTGCTTTGAAGTACTTGGATTAAGCTGAAAGCATTCAAATCAGTTCATTGCAGCCGGTATCAACATGCATGAAGGCAAACTGAACTTGTGCTTGATGTCAAAGTTTGTACGGAGGTCTGAAGTCCACCGTCAGTTCATGTGCATTCATGAATACAGCAGATGAAAGTCACAGACTCAAAGTCGGTTATGCTGAGGGTTTATATAGGACTTATTAAAGTATCTGTAAAAATGAATTAGCATCAAACACACCCAGGACAGTGGACAGCCTTTTTGCTGTGGGGCCCAGGGAGCGATTAGGGGCCCTCGTCATGCTCAAAAATATGTACATCAGTTTTGAAAAAAAAAATAATAATAATATTTTATATATATATATATATATATATATATATATATATATATATATATATATATATATATATATATATATATATATATATATATATATATATATAAATTTTTTTTTGTTATAAAAAAAATATATAGAAAAAAAATAATAATAATATTTTTTTTATATATATATATATATATATATATATATATATATATATATATATATTATATATATATATAGCTAAACAAATGTATATATATATACCTGACATTTAAGAATATACAAAACATATAATATTTAATAATGTGGTTGTGAAATGTTTCCAACCTAAAATAATTATTTTGCATTAAAACACAATTATAAATATTTTTCTTAGTCAGTTAATTTGTTCGGTCAGTTGCACCACCTGACATTTCAGGGCATTCTCACAAAAATGCGTATAAATAGTACGAGTGTGCAATGTCGTGGAATGTATGCCAAAACTCATTTTGGCGTGTCTATGGCACGCTGTTTTTCGCATGCATATGATACGCATTTTATGGCGTATTATACATACGAACCCCCCACCCCACCACCCTAAACCTACCCAAGCGCGTGTCATATATACGCCCCACTACCCTAAACCTACCCAAGCGCGTGTCATATATACGCCATAAAGTGCGTATGATATGCACGCGAAAAACAGCGTATCATATGCACGCCAAAATGAGTTTTGGCGTATACATTCCACGACATTGCACACTCGTACTATTTATACGCATTTATGTGTGATCGGGTTGGACATTTTGGGGGTTTAATGTAACAAAACATATGCATTTTTTTAAATGCACTAAAATGAATTCAAACTAAAAAGGTTTTATAAAATGATATGTCATGAATGGATCAAATCATTCTTAAAGGACATAATGCGCTTAGACACAAAAAATATGAACATCATGTCATTAGCCCTTTTGTTTCATCATCTTAGATACTGAGGAAAAAAAAGGCCAACATTTCATAGCTTAATGTGAACCATATACACCACTGAAGCATGTTAAACATGATATGTAAAAACATTTACACAGATTAAATTTTTTAATTGCTGTATTAAGTACAAAAAGCACACAGTACAAGATACTTTTAAATCGTGTACCATGAGATAAGGAACTTAATTTGACTGAAGTTTGCTCTAAAAATTCACATGGGCTGCACTGTTTAGAATTATGCGTAATAATGGCTCTCACAGCATGGTGCAGACTGCAGTCTTATTTCTCTTTTCACTCTTTCTGGGCTTAAAGATTCATTATTCCTGCTCCAAGGCCTTGAAGAGCTGCTCGGCCCTTTATAAATAGCACAGCGCTCAGCCTCAGTGTCACTGCATTTTGTACAAACAACACTTAAACACACATTAACGTCACACGCAAACTCAGATCTATACACACGTCAGACATATGTTTCATTTGCTGTAAACAAAACAATAAACACGCTTCAAATGTTGCGTTCGGGAAGAGGCTTAGGAGGAAGCTTTCAGCAGCACCTCATTGTCTGCAAGAGATGAGAAAAAAGCGGCTCTCCATTCGAAGTGTTTTCAGTGTAAAGCATTAACATAATTTTTCCGACTGCGGTTCTCCCAGGACCTGCTGATGAAGGCTCTACCCATAATTCTAATTGCATGGACTGCATTCTTAATTAAAAGCGGTACAAATGGATTTTATGCCATGCCAAATTAAATCTAAATTCATTAGATATAAACCCCTTTTAAAAATTGATGCAAATATTTGAATTTTTCAAAAGTTTGAGCTCACGCGCTCCATTTTAGATGAGTGCACCATTATACAGGAGGAAAATGAATGTCTTTTTGTAAATGAATTATCTAGATATTATGAAATATTTAACAAACCTTGGACGTTGTGTCCTTTATTTGGCCTGTCTTTCATATCCCTATGCCTTCAATATATTACTGTCTACACTGCCAGATAAAAGAGAAAAAGTAATTTGATGCTCTAGAAACAATTAAGAGCTTTATATCAATGCAAACATGGATTTCAGCCTGATGTCTTCCACTGACTTACAACAACATCAAATTGCACAGAGACAGAGCATCTATGAAAATGCATCATTTATTCGTTTAAACTATAGCGATAAGACCCAGGAGACTGTTTGATGATAGATCAAATAAAAGAAATTACCCACAAAAGATACCATTTCACCTGCACTGAACATCTACACTAGCCTGACAAGCCACATCAAGATGTTTGGTCTGGAAACTCACCATTGACGGCTCAATCCGAGGGGCGGATAAACGGTTGTCTTTCAAACTCCCTCTGCACGCGATAGGATAGCGCTACAACCAACCAGAGCAACGAAGGTGAAGCGGAGCTAGGTGACAGATTAAACATTCGCCGTATGCGGTCGGCAAAACTCAGAACACATCTTCCCTTGTTAAGAATGACTTCAGTGCCGTTCTTTGTTCTTTTCTCAGAGAAAAGCTTAACTCCAAGTCTTCCAGAGTCGCGGTCAAAGCTGATTCGAAAGACCGTCGCCGTTCGCCAGTTTCTGTGTTTACTAGAAGCACGCAAACGCAACTCGGCCATCGTCATTATGGCCCCGCCCACCGACTCTATACACGATTTGATTGGCCCGACAAGAGTTAGGCGAATACAGCTCAGATGTGTTGAGAGTTTCTAGACGACACTCGCGGGAGATTAGATTTGCTGCTGCTAGGGTGCGTCTAGATTTCTAGGCTAAATCTACACACCTGTCAGTAAAAACATTAAATCAAAATTGGAGCTGTATATTTGGCTTAATTCAAGAGCACATAATACTTATGGAATCATGATACAAACAAATGGAAACTGTATTCCATATATCAGTAATATTTTTGCTTGTAACACTTCAGTTTAGGGTCCATATTTCAATATTAACTAGTCGATGATTAGCATGCATATAGGATACTGGCTGTTTATAAGTATTTATAAAGCACACATTAATAAATGATCATATTGTACATCCTGCCTAATACCTAAACTTATCAACTACCAAACTATAAATTAGAAGTAATTAGAAGTTTATTGAGGCAAAGGTAGGGGTTAACAGTCAGTTAATGGTGAAAATTGGACCCTAATCTAAAGTGTGACCAAAGTTTTATCCCCAAACCTGCAATTTTGATCAAAATACAGTAAAACAGTAATATTGTGAAATTTTGTTACAATGTAAAATAAGTGTTTTTGAATATATTTTAAAAAGTTTATTCTGATGTAAAACTAAAATTTCAGCATTGTTGCTCTAGTTTTCAGTGTCCTATGTCTTTAGACTTTTATGTGTAAACAAAAGCAACTCAGCCAGATTTCTGCAGAGTCATTAGCTCCAGACCTCCAAACTGTGTGTGGCCTTCAGATTAGCCCAAGAACAGTGCGTAGAGAGCTTCATGGAATGGGTTTCCATGGCTGAACAGCTGCATCCAAGCATTACATCACAAAGTGGAATGCAAAGCGTCGGATGCAGAGGTGTAAAGCACAATGCAACTGGACTCTAGAGCAGTGGAGATGTGTTCTCTGGAGTGACCAATCATGCTCCTCTGTCTGGCAATCCGATGGACGAGTCTGGGTTTGGCGGTTGCCAGGAGAACGGTTGATCATTGTGATGAGTGTAAAGTTTGGTGGAGGAGGGATTATGGTGTGGGGTTGTTTTTCAGGCTTGGCCCCTTAGTTCCAGTGAAAGGAACTTTTAATGCTTCAGTATACCAAAACATTTCGGACAATTTCATGCTCCCGTCTTTGTGGGAACAGTTTGGGGATGTCCCTTCCTGTTCCAACATGACTGATGTGCACACCAGTGCACAATGCAAGGTCCATAGAGTCATGGATGAGTGAGTTTGGTGTGGAGGAACTTGACTGGCCTGACCTCAACCTGATAGAACATCTTTAGGATGAATTAGAAAGGAGACTGCGAGCCTGGCCTTCTTGTCCAACATCAGTGCCTGAATGGGTCCAACATCCCAGTACTGAATTGTACAACATCCCAGTACTGAATTGTACAACATCCCAGTACAACATCCCAGTACTGAATGGGATGCCATTAAAGTTCAAGTGTATGTAAAGGCAGGCGTCCCAAAACTTTTAGCAATATAGTGTACTTCTGTAAAAGCCTTATGTTATTCTGAATTACGTTACTGAATCTCCCAAAGCTCTCATAATATTTTATACATATATTAACATTTATATAATGTTGCTTATTTGCATAAACTCTGTTGCATCGCTGAACACCTCCATATCATCAACAATCACCATATTTTTGTCACTATAGAAATCACCAACTGTTCAAAATCAATGACTTTTGGTTTTTATGCTGCTTCAAATCTCTGCATGTGTGAACGGCCCTTTAGATTCAGGTATGGAGGGATGTGGGATGAAGGCAGAATGTTAGCAAGAGAACGAGGGAGGAGGAGGAGGAGTGTGTGGAAAATATGTTTCCACCAGAGGCCAAAGATTTATGGATGCTTCTCTGTGTCTTCTGTACTCTGCAGGGCTGCAGTCTCACAGTAATGGATAAAACAGATGTTTGACACACCAGCACCTCTTCATGGGTCTGCTGCTCTCAGAAAGGCCTTTTTTAACAGCGGCTGCAGCTCGGCGCAGAGCTGAGCGGGGCAGCGAGGGGCAGAACGGAAGTGGAGGTCATTGTGAAACATGAGGCCCGGGATAAGAATCTCTTCAGTCATGTGTGCCACAGCTGGGCCCAAATTCCCACACATACACACACCCCTCATGGAAAAGTCATATTTTATGTCTTTCAATGCTTTTCTTACCCTGACTCGTTAGCACTTTCTCTCTGTGTCTCTGTTTCTCCAGCTCACTCGCTTTTCGCCATTACACTATACTGGTCTCTTTGGGATAAATATTTTAATCATTTATTATTCAAGATTGAGTTTGACAAATGTCTGTCTATCTATCTATCTATCTATCTATCTATCTATCTATCTATCTATCTATCTATCTATCTATCTATCTATCTATCTATCTGTCCGTCCGTCCGTCCGTCCGTCCGTCCGTCCGCCCGCCCGCCCGTCCGTCCGTCCGTCCGTCTGTCTATCTATCTATCTAATGGTCTATTTTATGTTGTTTTGTTCCATCCATCCATCCATCCATCCATCCATCCATCCATCCATCCATCCATCCATCCATCCATCCATCCATCCATCCATCCATCCATCCATCATCTATCTATCTATCTATCTATCTATCTATCTATCTATCTATCTATATATCTATCTATCTATCTATCTATCTATCTATCTATCTATCTATCTATCTATCTATCTATCTATCTATCTATCTATCTATCTATCTATCCTATTTATCCTATCTACACTATTATTTGTTTCGGGAAATGTTTCAAAACCATTTTAATTCATTAGTAAGAGCATGATGCAAGGAATGGCAAGGTCATGGGTCATGCTACAAATTTTATCTTTGGATACAAGTGTTTGTAAAAGTAAATGCAATGATCATATCGGACAAACATCTGATGAACGTTAAACCGAGGTTTTCGAAAAACCCGAACTGACAGAGGAAGGATGTGGTCAACCACAAAACTCTATCCTGCCCTCACTCCCAATCCATCTTTTTCTCAATCGTTCAGGAGTTGAGGATGTGTGGGCGTGTCAGTTTTCCTGTTCTCACCTCAGCTCTTCCTGTTTCATTCATTTACAGAGGGGTGAGACAGTACTGTGGGGAGGGAGACAGATTTGGGTCTGCGCTCAGCACCTGAGGCGCCCCGGTGTCATGAGAACTCAACGCAGCCTCGTTCATTTGTGGAACATCTGTAGCACACAGACAAAATTATTAATAACTCTGCGTTCTCATCTGCCAAAAAGGGTGATGAAGTGGCGATATAGTCCAGCGGCAAGAGCTGAGAAAGGAGAGAGAGAAGGAAGGAATAGAGATATTTAGTGCTATAGCTGAGAAAAGACAGATACATTGCAAAGCTCTTTGGCATTATGTCAACATCGAAGGAGGTTTATGTTCACAATGCCCTTTATAGTACAATTATGATGCAATGTACTAAATGCAATGCTAATGAAAGACATTGTTAATAATATGTTTTCCAGCATAGGACATAAAAACCACAAAGGCTTTCTCCATCTCAATTATTTAAGATTATTTGCTAATAACCTTTGTCTCTATAGTTTCCAAAAATATCTCAACAATGTTTCAAACTGTGCTCAGATTTGACAAAATGCCAAAGTTTGCAATCAAAAAATTAGAAATCTCAATATTAACTCAACCATTTGAGATATGATAATTCCTTTAGAAGACTTAAGAAGTCTTTTGAGCTTTAAAAAATGTGTGTTGTTTAAACAGCTTAAGCACACTTGGATTATATGCGTATTACTAAAAAACTAACCTAAACTGACTCAAGTTACACAGGGAAAACAACTCACAAATCCCTCAGCTGTTGTCTCCTGACCCCACACAGTATGAAAACAAGAGGCGGAGAGTAAAAATAGGGTGGCTGTGATTGGCTGTCGTGTTTGAGACCCCTGATGATTGGGAGTTGCTCCCGAGGGGTGGCAGACAGGCGTTTGTGCGATGAGGAGCCCTCGGGGACCGCTTTGCTTTTTTACAAGCAAAACAACTTTGTGCCCGAGTATACCCCACGGGGTTATTGTGTAGGTATTAGGGAACAGTCAAACACAGAAAGCAGGATTTGCTGACTTTTTTTTCTACATTACCTTTGGACGGAAGAGCTAAACTCTCTTTTGGCAGCTTCTGAGAGCGCTGACGGCAGGGTGAACATATGCTTACTGGATATCCTCCCACCATCGAATACATTTGTAATGTAATATTTAAATAATGTACTTTTGTATATAGCATTTAATTTATTTCAAACTTTAGCCAGTAAGCAACCACCACGAACACCCTAACCTACTAAGCAACACCCTAGCAACCACATACAGAAGCAACATGCTAAATAATCAGAACTCTTTAACAACTAAATAGCAACACCCTGGCAACCACCCAGAACACCCTAATCCACTTAGCAACACCCTAGAAACCACATAGCAATGTATTAAACATTCAGACAATTTCCGCAACTGCATAGAAATGCCCTAGCAACCCCAAAGCAATGTGGTAAACATTCAGAACACTTGAGAAACTACATAGCAACACCATGGCAACCAATTAGAATACCTTAATCCACTTAATACAATATAGCAACATGCTAAACACACAGAACACTTTAGCAACTGTATAGCTACACCCTGACAATCACATAGAACACCCTATCCCACTTAGCAACACCCTAGCAACATGCTAAACATGCAGAACACATTAACAGCTGCATAGATTCCCCCTGTAAACCACTCAGAAAATCCCAAGCCACTTAGCAACACCATATCAACCATATATTGATGTGCTAAACATTCAGAACACTTTAGCAATTGCAAAGCAACACCTTGGCAACCACCCATAATACCACTGCATTATGTGGTGATGAGTTTTAAATGGTCAGGACCACTCATGTTTTAATCAGAAGATCTAAAAATGTTGTTTCATGCCTCTCGTATCACTCAGCAGACTCTTTTGTCTCAAAAAAATAGTTAGCAAGTTAGCAGCAACAAGCAAAATTGTAACCATCGTCATATAACTCAATCCAAAATCCACAATAAAATGTAGTTCACACTGAGACCTAAATACTATATTAGATGAGCTCAAAACTCAAAAGACCACCACATCAGCTTGGCACACCGCAAACAAAGGCTCACCGTGCCAGAACACTGACTGACAGTGAGAGCCACTGGACGGATTAATTAGCATATAATGCTATTTAAGGCCCAAGCATCTGTGCCTCTGCAAGTTAGCACACATCCATCGGCACGATCTGCTCGCAGCCACAGAGATCTGGCGGAGTCCTTCCTGTCAGACAGCTGCTAATCACCGACTTTCATAATTGAAACGGAGGTGTAAGATTGCGCAGGTGGTTGCGTGTATTTGTGGAATGACTGAACTTGGTGATGCAAAGCAACTACTGAGGCCATTTTATTCTGAAACATCTGTCTGTTTTGGATCCTTAAAGAAGAACTTGCCCAAGGCGTTTCTTTTAAGAAAAAGTAACTCAGCATGTTGGACATCTTTTTTGATCTAAGAAAGAGAGAATGCTGTGATCTTGCTTTGGATCTGGTGGTTCTTCCCTGGCCGTGACGTTTTCCAAAGAGCCATTTATAACCATAACATATGTGATACACATAGATGTAAAATGAGCTCCCAAAGTCAGAGACATCCACATTGAACTGGACCCCCCCCCCCCCCCCATGTAAATACCGAAATAAATAATGTATGCAACTGGATATTTCACTTTTATTTTATTTTTAACTTTCTGTCTAAACCAAGGGCTTCATTTCACCTAACTTCATGCATATGGCATATAACTCGGCTTAAGCAAATCATTAAGGTTTTAATGTCACGTTTACATAGCAAACTCTTTAATTTAATAACTTCTGGCCCAGCTGCTTGATTCATTGAGGTTTTGTTCAGAAGCATCTGTGGCCATTACGGTTAAGAACATATTACCTTTCATACTGCAAAAGCTTTTCACTCTTCCTGAATGAATAAAACTGCCTGACCTATATTTGTCAATCTCATTTGCAGGAAGGCACAAGGTAACCTTAATAATAAAGTACTTGCTGAGAACAATGTGAAGTCTGGACGGTAAACTCTCAGGCCGACACACACTCATGGTGTTGTTGAATTTCTTTCCTAATGACTATGCAGTTTGAGTTATTGCCAATGTCCCTCCAAAAAACCTAAATACACTATTAGACGTCCATCTGGAAAAGTAATGTGCTGGACTTCTGTGCAGTTCTTGGTGAATTACCCCTTTAACCATTATGGTTTACTATAATTCTTGCCAAATACAAGACTGCTGCTGTGTTCTTTTTAAACTGATATATTATAGCACTGAAAAATCTTATTTTGTAGCAGCAAAATAAAAAGTTCAGTCAAGCCATATTACTAGCACTATATCATTTCCAAATGTTGAAGTTCAAATGGAATAAAATCTCCCATTCAGACGTTTGGATGCTACTGTATGTTAGAGCAGATTCAGATTCCAACATTGCGCTCTTGGTTTTAGCTTGGTTATCTCAAGTTGTAAATATGGATGATCAAGGCACTAGTCTTTTCTTAATTGAAAACAGGCGTGTTGTTTAGACTTGTAGATCATGTATGTAAACATCATTAGCTTTTTGAACTTGTTCAGTCAAGTAAAACTGCCAGGCTAATTAAAGTCAGTGGAATCGGTTCTGGCTCCGACGGTAGCGTGTTTTTTTTTCTGAGCACGAGGTAGGGTGCCGGGAACGTGTGGGGCCGCAACTTATCATTTGCCTGTCAGGGGAGGTAAATTGAACCCTTGGCGGGGCATGGCGATGGGTCAACAGGCACAATTCGTCCACCATCAACCACTTTCAAGTTGGATCCGGTGAGCGAGCGAGGGGAGAGAGCTACTGTCAATCAAACAGTGTGACAATCATTACTGGTTTGCAGCGAAGCAGAAAAACACGGTAATAAACAGGTCAGGCTGACTCCATCGGGCCGCTCGTACTGCTCAACGAGGGCACGGCCCTGTGGCCTCACCGGGCATCAAATCCCCGTCTTCCTGTTTGACCCCATTACTAGAGCATGATGGGCCTGCCTGTCACCGTGCCGACTGCAACAGTCCGACGCGCCGAATCACTCTTTCCGACAGGTAAGCCGCGGCATCATTTATTTCAGCCGGCAGCCACGCTCTGCTTGCCATGGCGACGGGGCATCTTTAACATGCCGCAGAAGTACAGAAACCCTCCAATGCTGCTTCCACAGACACGCTCGCCCGAAGATGACAAGAGACTGCGATCTGGAACGACGGAGCATTGGAGGAAAAAAAAAGTTACGTCAAGTGCTTATGCTGCCGGTGATTCAATGAAGGTGGGCCTCATTTGCTCTCCAGTGAGGTGTGAGTTTGGCTGTCTACTCAGAAGATACCTCCATAGACACCTAATGCACCCTGTCAGACACACTTTGCATGGCACACTCAAACAGAATGATACCAACCATGATTAAACCACAAAGCCATAGATAATGGACAGTTCTGGAAGTGGGGAAGATTCACAGCAGCGCAAATTATTCTTGCATATGCAAACTGGCCAGGGTCACACTCCTAAGTGTGGAGAAGAATTCCTGGCATTTTAATTCAAAACAGGTAATACATTCCGTTCTGGGAAATTAATAAAGATACTTGGTTATTAATGATCTTACAGAATATTCATATTTCAAATAAATGTTGTTAGGGTTAGGATTGAATTTTCTATTTATTAAAGAATCCTGAAAAAAAGAAAATTCCTGAAAAAAGTAGCATAGTTTCCATAAAAAAAATATGCAGTTTGCAAAATTGATGATAGTTAAAAAAAAAAAAGGCACCAAATCAGCATGTTGATGAGTCACTGATTCGTTCAACAACATTGATTCATTCAGGAAGAAAAACAAGTGACTTCTATAAGTGCATTCACTGAATCATTCACAAAACCAGATGTATTCAATAAAGAAATGTGGATTCATTTAAGAAATAAACAAGTGACTGTTTTCAAAAGTGATTTACTGAATCATTCCCGCAACTGAATTGATTAGTTCAGAATCACTGATTCATTTAGGAATGGAACTAGATAGATAGACAGACAGGCATACATATTTAATACAGGTTTCTATTATAGGATTTCAAATGTGATAACAACATCATTCATCTATTTTATAGTCATTTTCCTTTAAAGGGGTGGTAAAAACAAAAATAATGTTGCTGTTTGAGCATAAACAACATCTGCAAAGTTACAACGTTCAAAGTTTAAAGCAAAGGGAGATATTTGCTTTAAAAAATATACATTTCTAAGGACTACAGCAAACAGCCGGTATAACTACCGCTTGCTGACATCACTAACCCCGCTGGCCGTAATTATTTTATCATGTCCGCGGCGGCAAGCTAAGCACAGTACGTTATTTTCATCCGGATTGCAGGTCCACTTTGTTCAGCCTTCCTAGTGACGGCAGAATTAGGGATCAATGGTTAAAATGTATTTTTAACTCAGTCCCTCATAATTATTACACAAATCTCGCCGTCTATGCTGCACATTTTACGGAGGAAAGCTTCCAAAGTCTTCGCGAGTTTAATGAAGGATTCTCAGGGCTTGTTCTGACATTTTTTCATTGATGTGTTTTCCTGTAATAGTTCGTATTGTTAATTGTACGTTGTAGCAAGGAAGTAAACAAATGGCAACGCTGCAAACCAGTTTGTTAAATGCTCATTCATACTTAACGTTATCTGACAAACACCTAACATTACAAACTTTTTAAAAATCTCAACAGCGAACTTGGATTTAGTGTAAATTATTCTCTGATTAGAGATTTTATGTAGTTTATCCAGACATGCTAAACATGGTTCTGTGTTTGATTTGGCTGCTATAGTAAAGCCAATGTTTAGTGTTCATTTTGGGTTAATAGTTCTTGCAACAGATATTCGGCTATAATCGTTTTAAAAATACAAAAGGTGCCATTTGGTAGCGGTCACTATAGATCCGCAGTCTTTACAGACTACCGGTGCACTAGGCGGTTAGCGAATCACTAACCAATCTGAGCCCATTGTGTATTTTTGAGGGACCGGCTTCATAGAACCCGGAAACCATCAGACCGTTTTTACAAGGACGGACAGAGCAGTGTAGAATAAAGGTAAAAAAAATATATGAAAAATAAGGATTTACAAAAAAAAAGAAGAAGCATGTACACGTGTTACAGTGCACCCCACAAACACAATCAGGCCTTCAAAAGAATGTGTTTTGCCACCCCTTTAAAGATGTATTATTTGCATCCACTTCGAGCCCTGATTAAAGAGAAATTCATTCGGATCAATTACCCACTATCCCATCACCTACATAGGCATGACATTTAATGTATTATGAACACAAACAATGCGTGCTGCTGTACGCCTCTGTGCTGTGTCTGTTTTTATTTGAATTTGCCTTTGGTCTTTGCTTTGCCTTTGAGGATTAGAGGCGTTCGGAAGAAGGGGCAGGTTTGTTGCTGCACTAGTGCATAATAAGAGTCGCGTCTGTGGCCTCGAACTCTACAAAGGCTCCAGATCTAAATGCTATGCAGTATATATGCATTCCTAGTACAAACACAGGCAGAGACTAGAGCCCAGGCGTTTGATCCTGAACCGCTGTGTTCCCTTTCATCTAGTTCAAGCTTTCCAAAACTGTCCCCGTGACTTTCCTCACAGAGAAGTTCTGATTACGACTCATGATGGTTCTTCAGCCACAGGTGCACAAGATCCATCCGCCTCATCCTAATATTCAAGGCCTTTGTTGTCGGGTCATTAAGTTTGTTGTAACGAAGGTGGTGCTCTCACAAGGTTTCAGTTATTTTGAGGCACGGTTGGTGCTTTACAGTCATATCTCACACTTTAGAAAAGAAGTAGAAAAAGAGATTCTCATTATTTACTCAACCTCATGTCAGTCCAAAGCCAAATGCAGCTGCTGCTGTGTTTTTTCTTTCTTTCTGTGGGATACAAGAGAAGCAGCTCAATTTTCATGTTTTGCAAAGCAACGAAATGTAAGATATTTAATGTATATTTCATAGCTTTTTTAGTTTACCTTTGTTTTTGTTAAACATTAGCAAATAATAGAATGGAACAATTCCCTGACCATGCAGAAACCATATCCTCCAAACTACCGATTCTATTTAAAATGGCCAAAGGTCACATAACCAGTGCTGATTATTAACTCGGTCAAGTACGGAGGTAGTCAAGCGTGTGAACTCGGCATGTTAATCGAAGAAGACTTCAACAGCTCTTTTTGATACACTTGATTCATTTGACACCAAACTAATATTGGTGACCTACATTGATTAACCCACACCTTTTCAAACTCTTACTAAACAAGAAATAAATAATAAGTTGGATAATTATCTAATTTTGGGACTATGAAATCAATGTGACCACAGAGTCTGTGCACCCATGTGCTTCATTTAAGATTCATACCTGCAACATACAACTCATATCCTGAATGGATTTTTACAATAACATGTAATTTTATACATGTAATACTCATTGAGAAATAATTTATGTTGAACTGATAGAATGATCCCATGTACAGGATTGATTCTGAATCATTTGTTTCTCTTTATATAGACTCATTAGTTATATAGAGAAATTACAGTCTTTGCATTAATGATGGAGATTTTCAGTAAGCTTTTCTGCTTACACAGGCTAATAATGCCATGCGCCAACAAGATACTTTCTTTATGAAAGAGTCACTGATTTATTAACTCAATAGATTAATTCAACAACATTGATTCATTAAGAAAGGAAACAAGTGCCTTCTTTTATAACCAAATTGTTTCATAAAAAAAGACAAAAAACGATGCGGATTAATTTAAGAAATAAACAAGTGACTGTTTTCATGAGTGAATTACTGAATTAATCCTGCAACTAAATTGATTAGTTTAAAAACACAGATTCATTTAGGAACCGGATGGATGGATGGATGGATGGATGAGACAAGTGATTGTTTTCATGAGTGAATCACTGAATCATTCGAGCAGCTGAATTGATTAGTTCAAAAACATTGATTCATTTAGGAACGCGCAATGATTTTATCAGCAAATCACTTAATCATTCACAAAACCAAATTGATTCATAAAAAAAAAAAAAAAAAAAAAACTAGATTAATTTAAGAAATAAAACATTTTCATGAGTGAATTACTGAATAAATCCTGCAACTGAATTGATTAGTTCAAAAACACTGATTAATTTAGGAATCAGACAGACAGACGGACGGATGGATAGGACTTCTTTTATGTGTGAATTCACTGAATCATTCCCACAAACTGAATTGATTAATTCAAAATCACAGATTTATTTAGGAACCAGACAACTGGACGAATGGATGGATGGATGGATTGGAGAAGTGATTGTTTTTTATGAGTGAATCACTGAATCATTCCCGCAAACTGAATTGATTAGTTCAAAAACATTAATTAAGTTAGGAACAAGCGATGAAATTATCAGCAAATCACTGAATCATTCTCAAAACCTAATCGATTCATTCAAAAACAAAAAAATTTTTTGCAGCGAAAACACCATCCTTGGTGGACACCAGGAACCAAGTTGGATTTGCACTTCAGTCGCCATGAACAGAAGCGCCACTGCCAGACTACTTCATACAGCACTAAATAATTTTAAAGTAGGTTTATTGCTTTTCTAAGTGCAAAAAAACACATGACTTTAAAAGTCACCCCATTCATCGCCATTTAAACACGCTTTCCCATAGTCCTCGGTTAAGGTCCTCAAAATCCAATCAACGTGTCAGTGAAATGGCTCTTCATCTGCGGAGATTAAGAGCGCCTCTATTACCTCCGTTTTAGCCGTAGACCCCGGCACACATTTCCGTACAGCTATTAGTAACACCTGGAGTCTTTCACATTAGTTGAGGATCTGGCATCATAAATTCCGGCCTATTAATGATTATTCTGACTTCTTGGGATAAATGGCTCAATGTTTTTGATAATGAAAATATACACTCTGCTCAGAGAGCCCGTTCCTGCACTCACATTACCTTTGTAATGTACTTCATGGTTGATCATATCAGACGACGTCATAACTTTTACCAAGACGGACTTATTAACTCAGAAATGCATTTCAGAGAGTCTGAGATTCTTCAAGCTTAAAGTCCCTGATTTAATGAAAGGTACTTACTGTCTCTGTACTTTATTTGAAGTGATTCTCTGCCATTGGCAATTGGAAAAAAAACTCGTCAGAAGGTTTCACTGAAAGGGTCGAAACACGTGAAATACGGGCTCTTCTGTGTGTTGTTCATTTTGGAAGCTCTTTTACAATGTCATTAATGATAAAAATCTTTATACTGGTTCTCATGTTAGAATATGCTACAGCTGTGAAAAATAATCATGTGTGAGGATTTATTTGAAACGGGACATTTTTAAAGTAGAGTTAGGTTGACCAGCTAAACCAGAGGTCACAAATTAGCAATTGCCTTCCGGATCCAGAGCCAAGACTGTGTTCCACAAGGACCATGAATCATTTAACATAAATTAATATTACTATTTTTTTTTCTCCACACACAGAAATGGAGCATTTGATACCTTTTTATTCCACTATTCTGTTCTATCATTCTGCAATTGGAGCATGTATATTGTGAACAGCAGAACATAAATACATCTGAATGGAACTGAATTATTTGACATATCAGTCTTGGAAATACTATTTGGCTTTTCATAATTGTTTATCAAATTAATATATACAGTCTTGTTCAAAATAATAGCAGTACAATGTGACTAACCAGAATAATCAAGGTTTTTAGTATATTTTTTATTGCTACGTGGCAAACAAGTTACCAGTAGGTTCAGTAGATTCTCAGAAAACAAATGAAACCCAGCATTCATGATATGCACGCTCTTAAGGCTGTGCAATTGGGCAATTAGTTGAATTAGTTGAAAGGGGTGTGTTCAAAAAAATAGCAGTGTGGCATTCAATCACTGAGGTCATCAATTTTGTGAAGAAACAGGTGTGAATCAGGTGGCCCCTATTTAAGGATGAAGCCAACACTTGTTGAACATGCATTTGAAAGCTGAGGAAAATGGGTCGTTCAAGACATTGTTCAGAAGAACAGCGTACTTTGATTAAAAAGTTGATTAGAGAGGGGAAAACCTATAAAGAGGTGCAAAAAATGATAGGCTGTTCAGCTAAAATGATCTCCAATGCCTTAAAATGGAGAGCAAAACCAGAGAGACGTGGAAGAAAACGGAAGACAACCATCAAAATGGATAGAAGAATAACCAGATTGGCAAAGGCTCAGCCAATGATCACCTCCAGGATGATCAAAGACAGTCTGGAGTTACCTGTAAGTACTGTGACAGTTAGAAGACGTCTGTGTGAAGCTAATCTATTTTCAAGAATCCCCCGCAAAGTCCCTCTGTTAAAAAAAAGGCATGTGCAGAAGAGGTTACAATTTGCCAAAGAACACATCAACTGGCCTAAAGAGAAATGGAGGAACATTTTGTGGACTGATGAGAGTAAAATTGTTCTTTTGGGGTCCAAGGGCCACAGGCAGTTTGTGAGACGACCCCCAAACTCTGAATTCAAGCCACAGTACACAGTGAAGACAGTGAAGCATGGAGGTGCAAGCATCATGATATGGGCATGTTTCTCCTACTATGGTGTTGGGCCTATTTATCGCATACCAGGGATCATGGATCAGTTTGCATATGTTAAAATACTTGAAGAGGTCATGTTGCCCTATGCTGAAGAGGACATGCCCTTGAAACGGTTGTTTCAACAAGACAATGACCCAAAACACACTAGTAAACGGGCAAAGTCTTGGTTCCAAACCAACAAAATTAATGTTATGGAGTGGCCAGCCCAATCTCCAGACCTTAATCCAATTGAGAACTTGTGGGGTGATATCAAACATGCTGTTTCTGAAGCAAAACCAAGAAATGTGAATGAATTGTGGAATGTTGTTAAAGAATCATGGAGTGGAATAACAGCTGAGAGGTGCCACAAGTTGGTTGACTCCATGCCACACAGATGTCAAGCAGTTTTAAAAAACTGTGGTCATACAACTAAATTTTAGTTTAGTGATTCACAGGATTGCTAAATACCAGAAAGAAAAAAAAATGTTTGTACAAAATAGTTTTGAGTTTGTACAGTCAAAGGTAGACACTGCTATTTTTTTGAACACACCCCTTTCAACTAATTGCCCAATTGCACAGCCTTAAGAGCGTGCATATATCATGAATGCTGGGTCTCATTTGTTTTCTGAGAATCTACTGAACCTACTGGTAACTTGTTTGCCACGTAGCAATAAAAAAATATACTAAAAACCTTGATTATTCTGGTTAGTCACATTGTACTGCTATTATTTTGAACAAGACTGTATATATTGGCAAATATTTTGCTATATGAAGCTTTAGAGACAGGATATCCTGCAACTTTAATCAAATACCCTTTGGATAATGAATGTTACACACAATGTTATTCACAATTTGCACACACAAATATTTGTATTACAAAAGTCTTGGTCATCTTGTCATAGATTCACCTCTTGGCTCAATGCAAAGAATTAAAACGTTTGATTAAATGTTAACATTTCAAAGCAGACAGATGGACGATAAGGAAACCATAAGGGAAAATTGTACATTTGCCAGCTACCCAATCCACCGGTCTTTATGCTGCATGTTCTCTGCCTCAACTGACCAACTGGCTTTTAAAATCAAATCCATATACTAATGAACTGGCATTAATGGGTGGCACAGGAACTGGCAAAGAAAGTGTAAAGACAAACAAAGATACAGCATCTTTATTTAGGGACCAGGCCCATGAACTTAATAAGAGCGGTTTTGTATTGCATTGGCTGTTTCTATGGGCAGAGCCACCACAGACGCTTCCAAACTAAACGTACTAGTGATTTTATTTTACAGTGGAACAGTATCTCAAATGCCACTGTGGAAAATAACCACACTTTGGTTCTGTCCCACGACTGGCAGCGGTGTGCAAGAGGGACTCCAACATTTTCCAGAATTATATGCGGCTCGTATCATGAAAATTGATTAGTTCAGGGAAAAATGTGACACCAGTTAATCGAGACCTTAAATAAAAGATATAATTCACCGGGCATGCTGAAAATTGTCACTCTCAGCGCTTTTATGACTGTGCCAGCCTTTATGACTTCAAAGAAAATGTCACTGGCAGCAAATGACGTGCTACTGAATAACGTCGTTACGGAGAGGAAGACATTTAAAACTTGACGGTCTCTACAGTGGAGGGAGTACTTCTGCTGAACATACATTTTCTCCAGTCGAAGAGGCTAGACAAAGATACCCAGGCCCTTGTCTTCTGTCATGCTCACATTTCAAATGAGATTCTGCTGGGTCATTTCCAGAACTTATCAGCCAGGTCCTCCTAAATTAAGAAGCCAATTTCTCTGGGAGCCGAAAGGACCGTGTCATTTACATGGTGCGAGTCAGAGAGAGTCAGTCATGTAGGACTCCACTGTGTAGATGTTAGAGTGTTGGTCAGTTTGAATGGTTTTAGAGTTACATCACACAGGGTTATTTCACACAAAAATGAAAACTATCCCATAATACTCACCCTCAAGCCATCCTAGGTATATATGACTTTCTTCCTTAAGCCAAACACAATTGGAGTCATAGTTCTATATCCTGGCTCATCCAAACTTTATAATGGAAGTGAATAACTAAAAAAAAGAAAAAAAGAAAAGAAAATCCATCCATCATAATGGTAATCCATACAGCTCCAGGGGGTTAATAAAGGCCTTCTGAAGCTAAGTGATGCATTTTTATATAAAATAAATGTACATAATTATAACTTTATAAATTAGAATCACTGGCTTTAAATTGGAAAACAAGTAAATCTAAAGAAAATTTAAAGAAATGTCGAAGGAGCTTGAGTTTGTTGCCCTGTCTCTTACCGAAGCTTACACTACGACTACATTCTATGACATGTGCAGGGGTCAAAGGTCACTGGACTCATGTATGGCCATTACCAAAGCCAGTGATTATAGTTTATAAAGTTATAAATATGGATATTTTTCATACAAAAACAAATCAATTTGATTCTGATTTATATAGGCCTTTATTGAGGGCCTTAAACCATATGGATTACTTTTGTGATAGATGGATGCCCTTTTTGGGCCTTAAAATCTAAAGTACCATTCACTGCCATTATAATGCTTAGAAGAGCCAGAATATTTATTTTTTTAATATAACTCCGATTGTGCTTGGCTGAAGGAAGAAAGTCATATACACCTAGGATGGCTTGAGCGTGATTTATTATGAGCAAATCCAGCGCAGAAGAACATGGTTAAATCAAGATACATTTACTTGAGAAGCAAAATTACATGAGTTTAAGCTCAAAACAAGAACAAGAAAAAAAAATCGGCCAGAAAAATACTCCTACGTCACAGGGAAAACACTTTTTTTTTTTTTTTTTACTTTTCTAACCCCATTGGCAGATTTTTTTCTTCTTCTGGTTTTAAGCAGAAACCTAATGGCAAACAAGAATTAGGGTCAGATTTACTAAAAGCTTAGCCTGACAAGCCAGACCCACATCAAGATGTTTGGTCTGGAAACTCACCATCGACAGAACAATCTGAGGGGCGGATAAACGGTTGTCTTTCAAACTCCCTCTGCTTGCGATAGGATAGCACTACACCAACCAGAGCAACGAAGGTGAAGCGGAGCTAGTTGATAGATTAAACATTCGCCGTATCCGGTCGGCAAAACTCAGAACACATCTTCCCTTCTTAAGAATGACTTTAGTGCCGTTCTGTGTTCTTTTCTCAGAGAAAAGCTTAACTCCAAGTCTTCCAGAGTCGCGGTCACAGCTGATTCGAAAGACCGCCGTTCGCCAGTTTCTGTGTTTACTAGAAGCACGCAAACGCAACTCGGCCGTCATCATTATGGCCCCGCCCACCGACTCTATACACGATGTGATTGGCCCGGCAAGAGTTGGCCGTTTACAGCTCAGAAGGGTATTGAGAGTTGCTAGACGACACTCGCGGCAAATTAGATTTGCTGCCGCTAGGGTGTGTCTAGATTTCTAGGCTACTAAAAGCTTGCACCAGCACAAACGCTCTTTTTGGTGTTCAAAGACTACTGTCAGGATTCACTAAAGACATGAAAAGGCGTGGACAGGGTTATTTTAGCGGCTGACCTTTTTGCATATGCATTTGTGGGCGTTTCCCTTTCAGATGCAACATTTATGGGAGAAGAGTATTTAAATGAATCATGCAAGGTGATATACTAAGGTTTGCGCTAGTCTGTTTACTGGTACTATTTTGTTTACGCCAATGATGCCTTTATTTAACACCCAGATGCCTTTTCCACTACTATCAGTTTTTTTTTTTTTTTTTTTTTGGAAATTGGGCTCACACGCTAATTTGCCCTGTTTAGTAAATCTGGCCCTTAATGGCATTGAGTAAGTTTTTCAAAAGGCCCCAAAACACTATTGTGTGCATATAAAGTTTTCAGTTTTTAGCAATTCACCCCCTGAATTGCAACCCAGTTAGCAATATGCTCCATTTATTTATCCTGATTTACAGAAGTCAATTTGTATATGTGTATGTGCTTTGCGAAGTACCGTTGCATTGTTTAAAATGATTCCAGGATATAATTAACTCTACAGTGTCGACAAACACCAGGATAATAAGCAAACACACTCCTCGATTATCTACTGTGTTAGTCCACATTTTGAATCTTTAACTTTTCCTCTTTAAATGCTAATCTTTCACCCTGAATCTGTGCCTAATCTTTGACATCTAATTACTATGATACAGTTGATAAAATACTACTGCTAGGTTTCTATCCAAAGCTTGTACACAATTAGTGTAGACAGAGAAAATAAATCAATATTCCCAATCCAACTGTAAAAAAACAATTAAGGAAAGCAGCCTGGCTGCAAAAATAACAGTGAATATTAGTTATTAACCACTTCACAATTCACCACGGAGAGCCTTACCCAGAATGCACCCTGATCAAAGTGCATGACTGCAGCGTATACCAGACGCATGACAGAGGTGACAGATGCCAATAACGGTGTTCTGAAACATGTGTGTGTAATTGAGAGATTTAATGAAAAACTAAATAAAATGAGTCTCAGACAACCTGAACATGGAAAACGAGCGAGTTGGGCGAGGTCATACGGATACGGCACAAGCGAAACGCTGCCATGTACAAGGTCATGGTTATTCTCTTGCATTTCCTGAGTCAGGATAAAAATGCTCGCCCTCTATTGTTTTACTAGATTCTTTTCGCATTTCTATTTCAGCCGCTCACTCATCGACATGTGAGGAGATGAATTACACTGGCATTACGTTCCAAACAGAACAATGTGTGACCCTTTTGTTTTCAACAAGTTCAGTGTTAACATAATAGCACATTTTATTATGCCAGAGGAGAACCCTGGAATAAAAATAATTGAACACTTCCTCGCTTTAAACAGATCTGGACCTGAAATAACAAGATAGTAATGTTTCAAATTAAATACATGAGCATAATTCACAAGAGAATGTAATATATAGTAAATAAAATAGTCGTATTTCCACTTTCTAATTAATGTATACAAAGAGATGTATAATATCTAGTAGACATAATTGTGACTTTTTATCTCACAATTGCGAGTTTATGAGAAATAATTGTGCAATTGTAAGTTATAAAGTCAGAACTGCGACTTAGAAATACTTTTTTTTTTGAGAATTCTGAGAAAAAAGTCAGAATAGCAAGTTTATATCACAATTCTGACTTTATATCTCACAATACTGACTTTATATCTCACAATTCTGACTTTATATCTCACAATTCTGACTTTATATCTCACAATTCTGACTTTATATCTCACAATTCTGACTTTATATCTCACAATTCTGACTTTATATCTCACAATTCTGACTTTATATCTCACAATTCTGACTTTATATCTCACAATTATGATTTTATAACTTATAATCGCGCATTTATTCCTCGCAATTCTGAGAAAAAAGTCAGAATTGCAAGTTTATAGCACAATTCTGACTTTATATCTCACAATTCTGACTTTATATCTCACAATTCTGACTTTATAACTCACAATTCTGACTTTATATCTCACAATTCTGACTTTATATCTCACAATTCTGACTTTATATCACACAATTCTGACTTTATATCTCACAATTCTGACTTTATATCTCACAATTCTGACTTTATATTTCTCAATTCTGACTTTATAACTCACAATTCTGACTTTATATCTCACAATTCTGACTTTATATTTCTCAATTCTGACTTTATAACTCACAATTCTGACTTTATATCTCACAATTCTGACTTTATATCTCACAATTCTGACTTTATAACTCTCAATTCTGACTTTATATCTCACAATTCTGACTTTATATCTCACAATTCTGACTTTATAACACAATTCTGACTTTATAACTCTCAATTCTGACTTTATATCTCTCAATTCTGACTTTATATCTCACAATTCTGACTTTATATTTCTCAATTCTGACTTTATAACTCACAATTCTGACTTTATATCTCACAATTCTGACTTTATAACTCACAATTCTGACTTTATAACTCACAATTCTGACTTTATATTTCTCAATTCTGACTTTATAACACAATTCTGACTTTATATCTCACAATTCTGACTTTATATCTCACAATTCGGACTTTATAACTCACAATTCTGACTTTATAACTCACAATTCTGACTTTATATCTCACAATTCTGACTTTATATCTCACAATTCTGACTTTATAACTCTCAATTCTGACTTTATATCTCACAATTCTGACTTTATATCTCACAATTCTGACTTTATATTTCTCAATTCTGACTTTATAACTCACAATTCTGACTTTATATCTCACAATTCTGACTTTATAACTCACAATTCTGACTTTATATCTCACAATTCTGACTTTATATCTCATAATTCTGACTTTATATCTCACAATTCTGACTTTATATTTCTCAATTCTGACTTTATAACTCACAATTCTGACTTTATATCTCACAATTCTGACTTTATAACTCACAATTCTGACTTTATAACTCACAATTCTGACTTTATATTTCTCAATTCTGACTTTATATCTCTCAATTCTGACTTTATATCTCACAATTCTGACTTTATATTTCTCAATTCTGACTTTATAACTCACAATTCTGACTTTATATCTCACAATTCTGACTTTATAACTCTCAATTCTGACTTTATAACTCACAATTCTGACTTTATATTTCTCAATTCTGACTTTATAACACAATTCTGACTTTATATCTCACAATTCTGACTTTATATCTCACAATTCGGACTTTATAACTCACAATTCTGACTTTATAACTCACAATTCTGACTTTATATCTCACAATTCTGACTTTATATCTCACAATTCTGACTTTATAACTCACAATTCTGACTTTATAACTCACAATTCTGACTTTATATTTCTCAATTCTGACTTTATATCTCTCAATTCTGACTTTATATCTCACAATTCTGACTTTATATTTCTCAATTCTGACTTTATAACTCACAATTCTGACTTTATAACTCACAATTCTGACTTTATATCTCACAATTCTGACTTTATATCTCACAATTCTGACTTTATAACTCTCAATTCTGACTTTATAACTCACAATTCTGACTTTATATCTCACAATTCTGACTTTATAACTCTCAATTCTGACTTTATAACTCACAATTCTGACTTTATATTTCTCAATTCTGACTTTATAACACAATTCTGACGTTATAACTCACAATTCTGACTTTATATCTCACAATTCTGACTTTATAATTCACAATTCTGACTTTATATCTCTCAATTCTGACTTTATATCTCTCAATTCTGACTTTATACCTCACAATTCTGACTTTATAACTCACAATACTGACTTTATATCTCGCAATTCTTACTTTATACCTCACAATTCTGACTTTATACCTCACAATTCTGACTTTATATCACACAATACTGACTTTATATCTCACAATTCTGACTTTATATCACTCAATTCTGACTTTATATCTCACAATTCTGACTTTATATCTCACAATTCTGACTTTATATCACACAATTCTTACTTTATATCTCACAATTCTGGCTTTATATCTCACAATTCTTACTTTATATCACACAATTCTGACTTTATATCTCACAATACTGACTTTATATCTCACAATTCTGACTTTATATCACTCAATACTGACTTTATATCTCACAATTCTGACTTTATATCTCACAATTCTGACTTTATATCTCACAATACTGACTTTATATCACTCAATTCTGACTTTATATCTCACAATACTGACTTTATATCTCACAATTCTGACTTTATATCACACAATTCTTACTTTATATCTCACAATTCTGGCTTTATATCTCACAATTCTTACTTTATATCACACAATTCTGACTTTATATCTCGCAATTCTTACTTTATATGTCACAATTCTGACTTTTTAACTCACAATTCTGACTTTATAACTCAAAATACTGACTTTATAACTCACAATTCTGACTTTATATCTCACTATACTGACTTTATAACTCACAATTCTGACTTTATATCTCACAATTCTGACTTTATAACTCACAATTCTGACTTTATATCTCACAATTCTGACTTTATATCTCTCAATTCTGACTTTATATCTCACAATTCTGACTTTATATCTCACAATTCTGACTTTATATCACACAATACTGACTTTATATCTCACAATACTGACTTTATATCTCGCAATTCTTACTTTATACCTCACAATTCTGACTTTATACCTCACAATTCTGACTTTATAACTCACAATTCTGACTTTATATCTCACAATTCTGACTTTATATCTCACAATTCTGACTTTATAACTCACAATTCTGACTTTATATTTCTCAATTCTGACTTTATAACACAATTCTGACGTTATAACTCACAATTCTGACTTTATATCTCACAATTCTGACTTTATACCTCACAATTCTGACTTTATAACTCACAATTCTGACTTTATATCTCACAATTCTGACTTTATATCTCACAATTCTGACTTTATAACTCACAATTCTGACTTTATATCTCACAATTCTGACTTTATATCTCTCAATTCTGACTTTATATCTCACAATTCTGACTTTATATCTCACAATTCTGACTTTATATCACACAATACTGACTTTATATCTCGCAATACTGACTTTATATCTCGCAATTCTTACTTTATACCTCACAATTCTGACTTTATACCTCACAATTCTGACTTTATAACTCACAATTCTGACTTTATATCTCACAATTCTGACTTTATATCTCACAATTCTGACTTTATAACTCACAATTCTGACTTTATATTTCTCAATTCTGACTTTATAACACAATTCTGACTTTATATCTCATAATTCTGACTTTATACCTCACAATTCTGACTTTATATCTCACAATTCTGACTTTATATCTCACAATACTGACTTTATATCACTCAATTCTGACTTTATATCTCACAATACTGACTTTATATCTCACAATTCTGACTTTATATCACACAATTCTTAATTTATATCTCACAATTCTGGCTTTATATCTCACAATTCTTACTTTATATCACACAATTCTGACTTTATATCTCGCAATTCTTACTTTATATGTCACAATTCTGACTTTTTAACTCACAATTCTGACTTTATAACTCAAAATACTGACTTTATAACTCACAATTCTGACTTTATATCTCACTATACTGACTTTATAACTCACAATTCTGACTTTATATCTCACAATTCTGACTTTATAACTCACAATTCTGACTTTATATCTCACAATTCTGACTTTATATCTCTCAATTCTGACTTTATATCTCACAATTCTGACTTTATATCTCACAATTCTGACTTTATATCTCGCAATTCTTACTTTATACCTCACAATTCTGACTTTATACCTCACAATTCTGACTTTATAACTCACAATTCTGACTTTATATCTCACAATTCTGACTTTATATCTCACAATTCTGACTTTATAACTCACAATTCTGACTTTATATTTCTCAATTCTGACTTTATAACACAATTCTGACGTTATAACTCACAATTCTGACTTTATATCTCACAATTCTGACTTTATACCTCACAATTCTGACTTTATAACTCACAATTCTGACTTTATATCTCACAATTCTGACTTTATATCTCACAATTCTGACTTTATATCTCACAATTCTGACTTTATATCTCTCAATTCTGACTTTATATCTCACAATTCTGACTTTATATCTCACAATTCTGACTTTATATCACACAATACTGACTTTATATCTCACAATACTGACTTTATATCTCGCAATTCTTACTTTATACCTCACAATTCTGACTTTATACCTCACAATTCTGACTTTATAACTCACAATTCTGACTTTATATCTCACAATTCTGACTTTATATCTCACAATTCTGACTTTATAACTCACAATTCTGACTTTATATCTCACAATTCTGACTTTATAACTCACAATTCTGACTTTATAACACAATTCTGACTTTATATCTCACAATTCTGACTTTATATTTCTCAATTCTGACTTTATAACACAATTCTGACTTTATATCTCATAATTCTGACTTTATAACACAATTCTGACTTTATATCTCATAATTCTGACTTTATATCTCACAATTCTGACTTTATAACTCACAATTCTGACTTTATAACACAATTCTGACTTTATATCTCATAATTCTGACTTTATATCTCACAATTCTGACTTTATATCTCACAATTCTGACTTTATATCTCACAATTCTGACTTTATATCTCTCAATTCTGACTTTATATCTCACAATTCTGACTTTATATCTCACAATTCTGACTTTATAACTCACAATTCTGACTTTATATCTCACAATTCTGACTTTATATCTCTCAATTCTGACTTTATAACTCACAATTCTGACTTTGTAACTCACAATTCTGACTTTATATCTCTCAATTCTGACTTTATATCTCTCAATTCTGACTTTATATCTCACAATACTGACTTTATATCTCGCAATTCTTACTTTATACCTCACAATTCTGACTTTATATCTCACAATTCTGACTTTATATCTCACAATACTGACTTTATATCTCGCAATTCTTACTTTATATCTCACAATTCTGACTTTATATCTCACAATACTGACTTTATATCTCACAATTCTGACTTTATATCTCACAATTCTGACTTTATATCTCACAATTCTGACTTTATATCACACAATTCTGACTTTATATCTCACAATTCTGACTTTATATCTCACAATTCTGACTTTATATCTCACAATTCTGACTTTATATCTCACAATTCTGACTTTATATCTCACAATTCTGACTTTATATCTCACAATACTGACTTTATATCTCACAATACTGACTTTATATCTCACAATTCTGACTTTATACCTCACAATACTGACTTTATATCTCTTAATTCTGACTTTATATCTCATAATTCTGACTTTATATCTCACAATTCTGACTTTATATCTCACAATTCTGACTTTATAACTCGCAATTCTGACTTTATATCACACAATTCTGACTTTATATCACTCAATTCTGACTTTATATCTCACAATTCTGACTTTATATCTCACAATTTTGACTTTATATCTCACAATTCTGACTTTATATCTCACAATTCTGACTTTATATCACACAATTCTGACTTTATAACTCACAATACTGACTTTATATCTCACAATACTGACTTTATATCTCACAATTCTGACTTTATATCTCACAATTCTGACTTTATATCTCACAATTCTGACTTTATAACTCACAATTCTGACTTTATATCTCACAATACTGACTTTATATCTCACAATACTGACTTTATATCTCACAATTCTGACTTTATACCTCACAATACTGACTTTATATCTCTTAATTCTGACTTTATATCTCATAATTCTGACTTTATATCTCACAATTCTGACTTTATATCTCACAATTCTGACTTTATAACTCGCAATTCTGACTTTATATCTCACAATTCTGACTTTATATCTCACAATTCTGACTTTATATCTCACAATTCTGACTTTATAACTCACAATTCTGACTTTATATCTCACAATTCTGACTTTATAACTCAAAATACTGACTTTATAACTCACAATTCTGACTTTATATCTCACTATACTGACTTTATAACTCACAATTCTGACTTTATATCTCACAATTCGGACTTTATAACTCACAATTCGGACTTTATAACTCACAATTCTGACTTTATATCTCACAATTCTGACTTTATATCTCACAATTCTAACTTTATATACTGTAAAGCAATTGTAAAGTCAGAATTGCAAGATATAAACATGCAATTGTGAGAAAAAATCATCTATATAAAAATAGGTTTATAATTTTTTTTAAACGTTATATCACACAATTGTGAATAAGTTAGAATTGCAAGGGAAAAAAGTCGATTTCAATTACCTTTGAAATATATATTTTTTTTCCATAGAGAAACTTTTTTTTCCATAGCTTCCATAGAAATGATCTTGTCTTAACACAAACCATTTCATTTTATTTGCTCATTTTTCAATCACGATATTGACATCACATTATCACTCACTAACTCACTCACTCACTACAAACCATCTAAGACTATACCTCAATACTTTATACATTCAACTCAACATAAATAAACATTAAATAAACATTTCTACTATGTCCTGACAAAGAGAGGATAGGTCCTGTTGGATATTTCTCTTTAGCTCTGCACTGTAACCAATGAGATTAACTACTGAGGCAGGAAGCTAATAAACGTTCATCCTCACATGTCATAAAATCATGTCTTCAGTGTCTGCTTGTGAACGGTGACGGGCACACAAAGAAGAGCAAAGTGAATCTATTAATAGGAAAACTACCCTCATTAAAGGTTTCAGCTTATTTTAGTGTAGTAGGACGAAGACCCATAAACCTCTTCATGATTATTACACTATTTATTTCGATGTGAGAGCCTTCTGAATTAAAAAACAACCAAAACATACATATTTAATTGATTTATATCATGACAGTAAAATCTAAAGGCTAAAGCTCCAAATCAAAGAAAAAAAAAAATGTTTTGACTTTATGGAGAAATGTACCCTATTTATTTTTTCTTGAAATCATCTAAACAATTCAAAATTGGCAGCACATCTAAATTCAAGTGTTATGAAGTGACTGAGTTGATTGTACCTGTAAGTGAGATTTATCGGTAGAGATATTAACCGCCGTCTGGGATCTCCTCACCAACCCTGCAAACACACTCAATGTTGGTATTACTCTAACGCCAGAACTCAAACTTTTATTGGCCAAAAAACTGCATTACTGGATGCCCACACTGCATGACACACACCACAGGTTTTGCTCCGCGACTATATGAATATTTCAGCGTGTCAATTAGCCAACGGATCATTTGGCTTTCCAGAGAAAGTAAACAGACATAACATCGTACACAAACATGCTTTTACAGGCTCCGAAACGCAGACGCAGCCTGTGGAAATACACGCCATTGACACGATCATCAGGCCATGATGTCAATAAAAACTTCATATAAACATTACTTTTGGACTGCGAGAGAAAGATGGACAAGGGAATATTTAGTAATATGTTTGGATCTGGTGGCACTGGTAACACTGGAGCAAAAAGGTACATGTAAGACAAATATCTAAAATATTTCCAGTCGCGTATGGTTTTAAGTGTGCTTTTTCACAAAATATATCAGACTGTTTATGTCTCGCCGCTCGGCTAAGCGATCGGTTCAGTTGTGTTCCAGTGTGGTTTTGAGGGCATAATTTTAGCAAAATGAGTTGCTTGCCAGAAGACTATATGATGAGAATGGCTCATGCTGTAAATCAATATTCTTCTTAATACTAAAATAAGCAATTTTAGCCTGTGTGCTACATTCTGCCAGACTTCCAGCCACATAGCTTCTCTCCCAAACCCCGCCTTCTAAAGACTCTTCAGCCAATAAAACCGGGCAAAAATGCCTGACAGGTGCCTCAAAATGTTCTGATTGGCTAACGCTGAGGATAGATAGATAGATAGATAGATAGATAGATAGATAGATAGATAGATAGATAGATAGATAGATAGATAGATAGATAGATAGATAGATGATGGATGGATGGATGGATGGATGGATGGATGGATGGATGGATGGATGGATGGATGGATGGATGGATGGATGGATGGATGGATGGAACAAAACAACATAAAATAGGCCGATAGATAGATAGATAGATAGATAGATAGATAGATAGATAGATAGATAGATAGATAGATAGATAGATAGATAGATAGATAGATAGATAGATAGATAGATAGATAGAATAAACCAACATAAAATAGGCCATTAGGTCATGAGGCCTACAGCATTTAGAAATGATATCTGATCATTTCATTTGACAGGTACCCCCCAATCCCCCCCCCCCCCCCCCCCCCACACACACACACACACTCATATAATACTGTGGTGCAGAAGATTAGCTGTATGCGAGCGAGGTGGCGATCAGACTCCGCTGGGTGCTTCGTTAGTTAAAGGAATCCAGCAAATGGATTTCCATAATTCAGCAGAATCATGAAAAATGCAAAAAGTAAAGTTTGTTCAAAAGAGCTAAAATCTTCTCATGGGTGCGTTGCCTTATTTATTTGACGTTTCCACATACATCTCTCATTTTTTTACTTGCATTTTGACATGCAAAATAGACAAATAAGATCTAAATGTTTTACTGTATAATGAATTTAATGAGAATTGCCATTTAGAATAATGCAAAACTAATGCTTATGTTTTTTATGTTCCATGTTATGGAAATAGTCACAATGCAAAAAATAAATAAGCAAATAACGCTTTCCTTTACTGGACTTTTCAGCAAAAACATCTATTTAATTTTTCAACACTGATATCAATTCCAGTAACTCTATTAAAAGGAAAGTTTGAGGTTTCTGAGGAACAAAGCTATTTAACTAAGAAAATAAGAAAGAAAAAAAACCATGCCACCAGAATCATGTCAGCACACGAGGTACAGTAGTGAGAAATGATGTGTGTGACTGTTCAGTGGCACGTGACCAAACTGACTCGAGCCTCTTCTGAGTCATTATTTGTTGATTTATTTAAACTTCTCCCATACCTCTCCATACCTCTTCACTCATAACTGCCCCAGGCTCAGAGAGGTGAGGGCAACTTCATGCTCCCTGTGGCATCATATGAAGCCACTGTCACGGCAACTGGTTTGCAACTGTGTGTGTGTGTGTGTGTGCGTGTGTGTGCGTGCGTGCGTGTGCGTGTGTGTGTGTGTGTGTGTGTGCGCGAGTGAGTGAGAACATTTAAATCAGTTGTGCGCCTCCAGACACTGCAGCTCCCCACACTGCCTCTGATCCCAGCTTACCACCATTCTCTGTTTTTCTAAAATAACTGTCAACAAAAGTAATTTCAAGCATTAAAGCATAATAGAGACGAGCAATAACACCTATTTACAGCAATAACACCTTACTTACTTTACTTGATCTGATACTGTCAAAGGACTCAAAGCCAGTTTCACTGACAGTGACATTTCAAAAAATGAGTTTGACGTATGAAGGAGTATTTCTGTGCCAAATCCCTCCTTCAGGATTCGTATAAGTTTCGGAACGTTTTTTTGAGTATGACCCTGTATGACTAGCCTAGAAATCTAGACGCACCCTAGCGGCAGCAAATTTAATCTGCCCGTGAGTGTCGTCCAGCAACTCTCAATACCTTCTGAGCTGTAATCGCCTAACTCTTGCCGGGCCAATCACATCATGTATAGAGTCGGTGGGCGGGGCCATAATGACGACGGCCGAGTTGCGTTTGCGTGCTTCTAGTAAACACAGAAACTGGCGAACGGCGGTCTTTCGAATCAGCTCTGACCGTGATTCTGGAAGACTTGGAGTTAAGCTTTTCTCTGAGAAAAGAACAAAAAACGGCACTGAAGTCATTCTTAAAAAGGGAAGATGTGTTCTGAGTTTTGCTGACCGGTTACGGTGAATGTTTAATCTGTCAACTAGCTCCGCTTCACCTTCGTTGCTCTGGTTGGTTGTAGCGCTATCCTATCGCGTGCAGAGGGAGTTTGAAAGACAACCGTTTATCCGCCCCTCGGATTGTGCTGTCAATGGTGAGTTTCCAGACCAAACATCTTGATGTGGGTCTGGCTTGTCAGGCTACTGTATGGCATCATAAAGGGCAGAATTCCTTTTATGGGCACGTCTCCCAGATGAGCACTATAATAAGAATATTATCTCAGGGGGGAAAAAAGGAACAAAAGATGTCACCGGGGTGGTAACCTTTCAAAAGGGACCTAAAGAGTACATATTGGTACCAAAAATGTACATATTAATACCTAAATGGTTAGAAGGGTACCGTCCAGTGACAGCTTTTGTAACACTTTTTCTGTAATATAAAACTGTGCTCCATTTTAATGGGACAGGGGTATGAGAGTGGGAGAGCCCCAGTTCACACATTGTTCAAAGCAGCTATTATGTGGTCACACAGCCTCAGCTGCCTGTCCTCTCACTGCCTCTTTGTGTCTCATGAGCTAAACCGACTGTCATCATTTTGAACAGGATTTACAGCAAGGCCACAAAACATGCGCTCTAACCCGATCCAGACCAGCAAACGATGACCAGAAACCCAAAACAAACGCTTTTGTTAATGTCATCCACCAGCTCTGCTGGAGTTTTCGTGCCCTAAGAGAACATAAGTCTGATTTTGTGAAGCGTACTTGATTCCTTCCAAGTGGCAGACACATGGGCTGCTTAAATGTTTTACCATTCACTTTCACATAGAAAATGACCTTTCAGAGTAAATCAGTCAAACATCGGCCGTTTATAGAGCTATAAAGAATATCAAATTTATTGGCAAATTATGAAACACATATTTTATTGAAACTTGGGGGCAAGTTTCGGGGAGGCGCCAGAACATTTTTCCAGTGACAGCGTTCTATGTTGAGTTTTAGTGCATTTTAAAGGAGCTTAACGATGACGTAAAAGCCTTTTTTTTCTCAGTCCCCTCTCTCTCAATTGTGTTCTGTTGCCGAGAGCATCTAATGAATCAAGTGACTTAAACGGGCCACAGTGTTCATGGCGTTTACAGTTCTGCAGACATGTGACTGGGTCAGAGTCACTGCAGTTTAATGCACAGAGCATATTCATATAGTGTGGGGTTTGTTGGGTAACCCCATTACAGTTTGAAACTATTTATTGGGACTGAACTATTTACTCTTGAACGCTTATGCAAGCAATAAAAAAATATCAACCAATGGCATGGGTTTAGGGCAGGACTATATTTTTGTCTGACCAATGGAGGTAGGAAACAACGGGAGGAGAGAATAAGGAACGGGATCAGGAAAGGACCACGAGCTGGGACTCGAACTCGGTTCAAACAGATAAATCAATAAAAATAATAAAATCATTTTCAAGTTCTTTATTTTATCAGTTCATGTTTTCCCTAAATCAGCTCTAACTACATGCTCTGCTTTTTGAGCAACAGGAACACATTTTTGCAATTCAGATTACTGCCATAAATAGCTGGAAAATGACACACTTCAGTATCAGTTAACACAATGATATAATTAGTGAAAATTGATGTCATAGTCTTCTATCTTTCACACAGCCCGTTTACACCAGAGGTATTGTTCGCATGACACTAGCTTTCGTTAAACCCAGCCTGAGGCTGTCATTATACATGTAAAATCATGCCTTTTGGACAAATTCACGTTCATCCGTACGGCTGTAATCATATTTAAACAATTGGACATGCTTAGATTCTTCTTTCAAACAACATAAAGCTCTTGTTTGGCTTTAACAACAGTCTTATCACATGCACATGCCCTGGAAACATGATTTGACTAACAGCAGCGGTCGTGTGGTGACCCATCTTAAAGCATTTATAGTTCTATTTGAAAACTGCTTTAACTAATGTGCGTAATTGTAGCTTTAAATGAGGCATACTTTTTACTCTTTGACAAGGTGACAGCATTCGATGATGGCACACAATGGCAGCTAATGACTCCTTTGTTCCAGTAAATTGCGGGAATACTCATTACAGCTATTTTAAATGCGCCCAGACTCAGAGTTTAAATTGGGCAGTACTTAACCTACTTAAACATAATAAAACGCCCCAGCTGCTGTGGTCCTTGGAAAACTTAGGCAAAGAT
Organism: Pseudorasbora parva; assembly: GCF_024679245.1. NCBI lineage: Eukaryota > Metazoa > Chordata > Actinopteri > Cypriniformes > Gobionidae > Pseudorasbora > Pseudorasbora parva. The sequence continues at coordinate 36,802,169 of NC_090192.1, read as the reverse complement.
GCACAACTTTGATGTCAGAAGTCAATTAAACACTCACTAAGATTTTAAAACTAGGAGAAAGAGAAGGATCATTCTGCAGGATTCTTATGCATTTGTTTAAAAAAAAACTAACAACATTTCGAATTAAAGGTGAAGCGTCATTACTGTTGCACTTAAATGATTGTTTCAAACTGGTTTCCTGCATGTGTTTATACGCATGCACACATGAAAGAGCATGTGAATAAATGTTTAACATAAAATCTATGCTTCAACAGTATAATGTAACTTAAACCATTCACACATTAACACGTGAATTAGTGCTCACCAATCTTGCCTGGTCAAAGTTATATCCAATCTTTGTCCTGTTTAAATGAAGCGGAGTTCTGCGAACTTTAACAAAGGATGATTTAAATAACTTTACTGAAACAACACACATTTTCCTCAGAAAAAAATGTAAGTGCTTTAAAAAAAAAAAAACCAACAAAAACACACAAAAAAAACCTTTACTTTCAATAAACAATCGTGTCAGATGCCTGGAAGGTGCCTGACATGAAGCACTGTTTAACTCCACAGGAAACATGTCAGAAGCATATCACCAGAACTTCTTCTACCTACAAAATAGTCCCACCGAAAAAAGACTGATTTAGAGAACTATACAGCACAAACATTTTTTTTTTTTTTTTTTTGGAGAAAAAGGAGAAGTCCAAAGAATTAGTGTGAATGGTTTAACAAAAATGCACACTTTTAAGCAGTCAGGGGATGTCCCTCAGACTTATAATGTAGCTGTGTTACAGTAAATGCATTTGTTTTGTTTTTACAAACTTAGGGACAAGTCAAAATTATTATTACAGCATAGCACAGAATATCCCTTCAATGTGTAAAAGTAAATACAGCTCGCGAATAGTTTATGAACAGAGCCACTGTGGCTAATATTAACCAAATAACAATACTGAAGAATTAAAAAAATTTTTTTTTTTATTAATGACTGTTAACTTAATTATATAGAGACAGTAATAAAAGGATAAAGGAACTATAGCAATAATTTAAATAAAACAAGCCAGACCCACATCAAGATGTTTGGTCTGGAAACTCACCATTGGCAGAGCTCAATCCGAGGGGCGGATAAACGGTTGTCTTTCAAACTCCCTCTGCACGCGATAGGATAACGCTACAACCAACCAGAGCAACGAAGGTGAAGCAGAGCTTGTTGATAGATTAAACATTCGCTGTATCCGGTCGGCAAAACTCTGAACACATCTTCCTTTCTTAAGAATGTCTTCAGTGCCGTTCTTTGTTCTTTTCCTCAGAGAAAAGCTTAACTCCAAGTCTTCCAGAGTCGCGGTCAAAGCTGATTCGAAAGACCGCCGTTCGCCAGTTTCTGTGTTTACTAGAAGCACGCAAACGCAACTCGGCCTTCCTCATAATGGCCCCGCCCACCGACTCTATACACGATGTGATTGGCCTGACCAGAGTTTGGCGTTTACAGCTCAGAAGGTATTGAGAGAGGAACAGGTGTTCCTAATAATCCTTTAGGTGAGTGTGTGTGTGTGTGTATATATATATATATATATATATATATATATATATATATATATATATATATATATATATATTAGGTCCGGGACTTTAACGCGTTAATTAAGATTAATTAATTACGTGACTTTAACGCGTTAATTAATTACGCAAAAAAATAAAAAATTTAACCGCATTTATTTTTGCACCGCGGAACGTTTTTCAATGAATCAGTTTCGACGGACCGATTATACTGGAACACCAACTAGCGCGACAACTACAACAACAAACCATGGGTGCGTCTCAATCCGCTCCCTAGTTCAGTAGTCAGGGCACTGATCAGGGAGTCAGCCCATTGACTTATGTCCTGATCAGTGCCCTGACTAGGGAACTAGGGAGCGGATTGAGACGCAGGGCATGAGTGAACATGAACGAAGAAGCGGATGAGACTGCTTTGCTTGGCCCCGTGGATGGGAAATTTTGTTTTAAAAAACGAAAGAATGGAAGCGTCGTCAAGAGCATGGTAGTGTGCAAGCTATACAACAAGGAATTTGGGTATCACCGCAGCACATCGAGCCTCAAATATCACAAATATGCTTTTGCTAAACTTAATGGCAAACATTGCACTGGTCTGCTGGACTGAAATAAATAAACAATATTTTGTTGATTAAGCTTATGTTTTCAGTCATTATTCAATGGTATACTAAAAATACATGTGAAAAATTACTTCTCATTGTTCTCAGGTCAAATATTTATATGCGATTAAAATGCGATTAATTTCGATTAATTAATTACAAAGCCTCTAATTAATTAGATTAATTTTTTTAATCGAGTCCCGGCCCTAATATATATATATTCAAAATTTTGTTTCAAAATTTCATCTCAAAATACCCCACAGATCATTTCTTATACCATGTTGTAAATGCCTAGCCTAGAAATCTAGACGTACCCTAGCGGCAACAAATCTAATCTGCCCGCGAGTGTCGTCTAGCAACTCTCAATACCCTTCTGAGCTGTAAACGCCAAACTCTTGTCGAGCCAATCACATCGTGTATAGAGTCGGTGGGCGGGGCCATAATGACGATGGCCGAGTTGCGTTTGTGTGCTTCTAGCAAGAACACAGAAACTGGCGAACGGCGGCCTTTCGAATCAGCTCTGACCGCGACTCTGGAAGACTTGAGTTAAGCTTTTCTCTGAGAAAAGAACAAAGAACGGCACTGAAGTCATTCTTAAAAAAGGAAGATGTATTCTGAGTTTTGCCGACCGGATACAGCGAATGTTTAATCTATCAACTAGCTCCGCTTCACCTTCGTTGCTCTGGTTGGTTGTAGCGCTATCCTATCGCGTGCAGAAGGAGTTTGAAAGACAATCGTTTATCTGGCAACCAGGTCTGGCTTGTCAGGCTAGTAAATGCCCATTTTTGAGTAGAAGGAAAAACATGCGGTTTTCATGTATGTATCTTTAAATACAAATCAGCTGCTACTCTCCGCCCCCTATCCAGAAAAGGGCGGAGCCCAAATACTCTTTATGTTTTTATTATCATCTCTATCCTGGTCAAGTGACACTGCAGTTCTTCAGCATCATCAAAGTTTATTATCCGAATGCACAGTCCAAACTTCTGATATTTGGTTTAATGAACGCACACATAAAAAGAAACACACAGAAAGCTGGATGTCAGATGGCGCATCACATGAGTAATAAAGTAAGTTCTCTTTCACGTCTTATTGCACTTAAATTGTCAAATACACACAAGGCTATGCCAACAACGCACAAAGTTCAGGAAAACACCGTCGGTTATGTCTGTGAATGTAAATAGAATGTAAAGAAGCCGCATGTATATTTGTGTGTATTAAAGAGAAAGCAGTGTACCTACAGATATATATATATATAATATTATATGCTGTCAATATGACTCAAACAATTAAAGAAAATGGATACATATACATAACATATACATAGAGAATACATTAATGCTGCTGTTAAATGCCCATCACAATGACTGCATACAGTTTTAGGAAGCAAAACACTATAAAACAAATAGTGTGTTTGAGAAGTGTCAGTACAAACGGATGTGTAACTGTAATACCAACAGGAAGCTGCCCATCAGATGAGACATAAGGGGGAGAGGGGAGGATGACATCACCAATCTCTCAAAACACACTCACACAAACACACTCGCAAATGTTGCTGTTGTAAAGTGACTAAGGTGTTCATTTTCTCCTCTCCCCCTTTGAAACGTGCCAGATGCCAGGCGAAGTACCAAGATGCCACAGGCGTTCACAAACACACATGCTGACGGTGAGAGCGGGTAGGTGGGTGAGGAGGAGAGAGGATGAGAAGCTCCCGCGGGGCAAGTCTGAGAGAGGAGGGAGGGAGACGGGGATGACAGTGGAAGAGACTGAATATGACTGTGTAATACTCGCCGTGGGCCTCAGAGGCAGAGTCCTTATAACTGCCTGTAAAAGATGCAAATTTGGTGAAATTATCAGCTGTAGAGCCGCGGGCTGTTTTCCAGCGGCCCTCTCTCGGCCCCCCGGCCCCCGCGCTGGAGGAAGTATTAGAGCGAGGAGCAGAAAGAGGCAAAGTTCAGTTAGCTTGGGGCGAGCCCCTAACCAAACTCCTCCAATTGGGGACATATGAAGACTCCTTTTACTTAAAAGACCTCTTACGACCCTCCACCGCACAAACTAAACACAAGCAAATAGGAAATAGAGACAGAATGAGAAGCGAAGAGTGGAGGAGAGAGCAAATGCCAAGGAGAAGCAACTGGAAAGGAACCTTCAGGCAAGTTACAGGGTTTTACAAAGGAATAAAAATACAGATATGAGGCCCATTCACACCAATAACCATAACTATAAAGATAGCCATAACGATAGCTATATTAGCGTCCTTAGCGACCTAAGCGCGCTCTGCAGTCGTTTGCCACTTTAAATACTTGAGATCTTTGAAAGAGCTCTTCGATTTATTTATCAGCGGGAAAAAATCCTCCTGAAGGTGATTCCAATGATATCTTATACAAATAAAACAATTTTTGTATTATTCAAATCAGTTAAATGATTGTTAGGCCGCTTTAACTAGGTCAGCCGGGAACACTTCCCATAACACCTGATGTACTCGTTGCATCATAAGAAGAATGGCATCTACGCTAATGTTAGTCCTAGTTGACCTTTTTTTTTATTTTTTATTCTTATTATTGTCTTTACAACTGTTTTTAACTATGCTTGTTTTAAATTTTTATTCGTCCATATGGTACTCTTTTTTTTCTCATGCATTTGTTACCACTTTAATTAATTTCTATGTAAAGCACTTTGAATTGCCATTGGGTATGAAATGTGCTATACAAATAAACTTGCCTTGCCTTGCCTAGTCTCTCTGTTTATCCCATGGTTTAGTGCAGTCAGCCGGATCCAGGCCGTATCCAGAGCAGATGGTGGACCTGCGCCTAGACAGTAGACACGACCAACGCATCCCTGACGTGTCTGCAGAGAGTGTGTCAACTATACTCCTAGACTCATCATCACTGTGCCTCATCACATCAGTGGCACTGATATTCAACAGACCGGCATCCGGCGTGATGAGTCTGATCTTCATCCAGATAGAACTAGACAAATATTCAGAAAAATCAGATCTAATCTGACTTCTGACTTATAATGTTTGCCCGAATCATAATCATACACTGTATGTTCGTTGGCCAGAGGAGAACTGGCACCTCAACTGAGCCTGGTTTCTCCCGAGATATTTTTCTCCATTCTGTCACCTGATGGAGTTTGGGTTACTTGCCACCGTCGCCTCTTTTGCCTTTGGCTTTTGGCTTGCTTAGTTGGGGACACTAAATATTCAACTATAGTACTGTATCTATAGTAACTATATACTGATCTGCCCGCATTGACACGAAATGATAACTGAACTGATTATCTGATTATTTTCCTGTTACCTCAGTGAAGCTGATTTGAAACAATATCCATTGCAAAAAAGCGCTATATAAATAAAAGTAAAGGTAAATAAACTTGATATCTTTTCTCTGTGCTGTTAACCTTATAGTTGTGGTGTGGAATCTTCTATTCTTTCATATTTCAGAGTGATTTTTAGACATATATCATTATCATTATAGTTATAGTCCTTGGTGAAAACGGTCCTATAGACTGAGCCCTAATGATGGTAAAAATATTCATCTGTTTGCATGCAATGCAATGCAAAAACAAATTATTTTTATTTTTTTGATAGAAGTACAGAAGATGAAAAGCCTTTTTTTGTACTTCAACTGTTATATAGCAGTTTCCTTGTATTCATTGTAAAATGTATAGCTATTTCCAAGTGAAAATGGTTTCAAAGTAAATGCTACACCATTTTTTTAGTGTAGGTGCTTTACATTATTTACATTTCTGTCATGTCAACTCTCTGAGAGATTGGAATGGTAAATGGTAAGCGATATGGCAATATTAATGTTGCTGTTGCTGCAGAGCAGGTAAAGAGACTTGCAACTGTCAATACATTCACAGAGAGCTGTGAGCATGTAAGACAAGCTGCTGCTGTATGAAATAACGGCCGTAGCAGATCTATACAGGTGGAACTAGGGAAGGTGGAGGGTTTCTGAAAGTGTGCTGCAGACTGCTGAAGGCAACACTACCAATATTTAAATGTTGAACCGCAGCTCAATGGCAGCTGATGCAACAGGAACCAATCAGCTGCGCTGTGCAGATGATTATGTGAACCTATCAGCCTGCACCATCTAGAGTTTCATGCCAGAACGTGGTATGTGAGAGCGACAAAAAAATACAAAATCATGCAGAGCGTAGTCTTGTATAGCCGGACCCTCAGACTGACGGCAGAATGTCTGAACTCCATAGCAGCTTTCATTGGTCAAGGACCGCCCAGGGGCCGTCTGACTGACGTTTAAAGCAACCAATCAAAGTTTGTTTTGTTCAGAATCATCTTCAGGGGCATAATGTCAATGACCCCTCTATAATGGTGCGGCAAGCTATCGTTCAAGAACTATGTGCAAGTTTACTGCAACAATGGAGTACTTTTGAAAATCCAGCGTTTAGTTAATGCTGATAAGCGCTCATTGTCTCAGTTTTAAACATGACGGCCTTCTTCTTCCGTAAAGGAGCTTAGCAACGCAATGTGAAAATCCTGGAGAATTTAACCAATCAGATGACAACTTCAGATGTTCATCCAATGGTGTGTGGGCTGAGGCTGAGCGGGACATGTCCTAAACAAGAGGTGTTTCAAAGTCAAGATGAAAAATCAAAATTCACTCTTTTTAATGCATGTTCCTCTATGCGTAAAAAAAATAAAAAATAAAAATAAAATAAAAAATAAAATAAATATATATATATATATATATATATATATATATATATATATATATATATATATATATATATATATATAGATAGATAGATAGATAGATAGATAGATATCACCACTGAACCACCACGCATACTTCTATTTTTTTAACCCATTGTAGTTAAAAAAAACTTTTTTTTCTTATTGAATATCTTGTTTCACGTAGAAATATATCAAAACTGAAAAGCTGGTGATTAACCAACTATAGAGGAGTTCCAACTCAATATTGAAATTCTACACAATAGTGTAACACTCACTTTAAATTCAAATTTATATGTTTAAAAGCCATTTATGTTTATAAAGTGAATATTAGTTTTATCATTTAGTTTAAATGACTTTTAACTTTTTGACTTCGCGTGACATAAATGTTTACATCCTCATCTACACACGTACATACACAAGAAGGATTCAGGATGGATCATTATTGAAGCACAGGTACCTGTACATGTTACAGATATGATCATTAAACAAAGAGCATCTTTCTCCTGCAAGTATAGGAAATGAGTCGACATCCAGGGCTGTAAACATGAGCTAATCGTTTCCTAAAAGATGGAAAGGAAGTTTGTGATTGGAGATGAAGTCCATTATGTGAGGAGCTGATCTCTGAAGGTGATTGGTTGAAGTGAGGGATAGGCGTTTATTGCAGGTTGAGTCTCGGGGTCTCAGAGGGGTAACCAGCGTGGAGTGCCGGGGTGTTCTGTTTCTGTGTCGCCTCCACGCATGATTCAAATCTCAGCCATATTATCAACAGCAAGGGGGCGCAATCAGATGAGAAGTGTGACAAATGCTTTTAAAATAATGGTGTTATGGAAAAAGAGCAGTTTTATGGTCTGTTTGTAAGAAAAAATAATATTATGTTTGAATGCACCAGCAACACACAATTTAGCAAAAACATGATAGTCTAATAAGCATTAAAAAAAAAGAAGCTAAAAATAATGGGTAACACTTTATTTTAAGGTGAGGTAGTTACATTACTACATGTATTTACTATACTAATAACAGTAAATTATGCATAATTACAAGTAACTAACCCTTAACCAAACCCTAACCCTCTATTGTAAGTAGTTAATTATTATTAACTGTGTAAAAAAGTTAATTATTGTGTGTGTCAAAAATTTGTAAAAAAATATGATTTGAATTGTTAATGACTGCATTTTGAAAATGTATGTTTAAAATTCGAAAAACAAAATATAAATACATTATTTTAAAAATGATTTATAATATATTGTTATTGATGTTCTTATTAATTGCTAATAACTGCAATTTGCATAACAAAAATGTTTTGGTTTAATTAGACTAATAAAATAATTAAATCCAGTGCTTTATGTTAGGATCAGTATCAGATGTTAACAAAATATTCTGATTATGGTATGAATTTCTTTTTATAGATTTTCAATTCACGAGTATATCATGAAAAAGGTTTTTGTTTAAACTCAAAAAATATTGGGTGTTTCACAAGGCGTTACCTATTTAAATTTCCACAAAAAAGTCAGTTGTACAATTAGCTGTAAAAATTACTTTACATCCCAAAATAAAACACCCTTATATGACACCGTAAAAAATATATTTTTTAAATAATCAGGCCCCAATTGAAAATTTTCTAGTGATTGGTCACATCTAAATTTTTTAGTTGGCAAAATTGAATTTCTGTGAATTAAATTGCATCAATTCACCGAAATTTAATAAATTTAAATCTGAAAAATGATGGGATCAGTCTCTAGAAAATGTTCAATTGGAGACTGCTGAGTGCTGAATGCAGAGATGTGATGCATAGCAAACTGTTGCATAATAAAAGTACTCGGCACTAAACACATCTAAAGCACATCTAGCCGGAGGTGGATCGTGTCGGTGGCCACCCTGCGTGTGCGAAAAGGACTTAAACATTTCACCTTTAACTAATTGTGTTTTTTAAGCTCGGGTTCCTGTAATTCTGCAGGACGGGGTGATCCTGGGAGGAAACATATGGTGTGGGACTCCTAAAGCTCTTAGCTGAGGCCCATCACACGGAGACGTCTCCGCAAACGGCGAATGTCATGAGCAGGCAGTGCACGAGCTCTCCACTCACCCATTAAAGCGGAGGAGAGGACAAGAGGAGAGAAATATCCAAGGCTGCGCCATTTTAGCTGTAAAGAAGTTACCGGTTCAAATAATGCCAGAGTGTCGCTCCCCCCGGTAAGCTGTGTGTGATCTGCTGGGACCGAGTGATCTGAGATTGCTTTTCCCACCAATCTCTTCCAAATGTCAGAGTTTTTTCTTCTTTCTAGAGGAAGAAGGATGAGAGAAGGCATAGAGCAATATACAAGAGCACGACACACACAGGTGGGGAAGAACGGTAGAAACGGCCAGGACCTGAGTGGAAGCACCCTCTGGAGACAACAAGGGATGGGCTGGAAAATTCCCAGGGTCCCACACACGCACTTGCATGCACTATAACAGAAGTAGGGACAAAAGCCTATGCCTCATATCGGTATTGTGAGAGAGAGAGAGAGAAAAAAAAACACTACTAATTTGCATTAAGGAAAATAAAATTAAAATAAATAGTAATAATAAAAAAATGATAGAAAGGCACATGGGACAGAGCTGAGAGTAACTCTTACTGACAGCTGTAAAATAACTGGCTACACTTTATTTTATGCTCAAATAAGTACTGAGTAATATTAATTACTTACTATAGAGTTACAGTTAGACTTAGGGTTTGGTTTAGGGATAGTACATCATTTACTGTTTTAACATGTTGGTACGTACAACTACGTCACCTTAAAATAGTGTCACCAAATAATTAAACGCACTTCTCCAAACAGCATCACCAAACAAATCGCATAAAAAGAAAGACTATTTTCAAACAGGTTTCCAGAACATTCCTCTTTAAATAATCCTTACCCGAAAGCCAATGCTGTGCTGATCAAGAAGATAGAAAACAAAACAGAAACAGAGATTCAATTTGCGTTTTCAAATTCAAAATGAAATGCAGTTTATTTAAAATGTAATTATAAATCAGAAATTCAATTAAATATCCGGCTTATTTATGACTGACTGCTGACTGTGTTATGCTAGTCATATTTGCAAGATGAACACACACGAAAAGTACAACAATGGGAGTTTTTTTTTTTTTTTTTAAACAACCCTGACTTTCCGAGATGAGGGCGTTTCCCAAGAATCATGGAAGCACTTTGGGATTGATCATAATTACGTTTTAATTATGAATGTTGACTGTACAAATTTTTCATGCATTTTGTACTCTGTTGGTGAAAAATTCCTTCTAGTTACAAAAAAAAGAACATAAAGCACATGAAGCATTGGTTACACATGCTTTGCTCTTCACTTTGTCGCATAGCACCCAAAAAAATAATAATTTGAAAACAAAACTTTTTTCAGAAAGTGAAAATAACAAAAAGAAATATAAATTTGTTCTGTGTATTTACTTGATGATTATGACTTCTTGTAAGAAGGAACTTTCCAGGAGGGCTTGAAGGTAGTGGCAGAATTCAACTGACTAAGAGAAAGAGAGAGAAACAGAGGGAGGGAGAAGAAACCATGTAACTGCGGTTGGAGTAATCCAGTGTGTATACCACAGGGAGGAGCTGTGGTTCTGCCTCCATCAAACACCCTGAATCAAGTCTCTCTCTCTCTCTCTCTCTCTCTCTCTCTCTCTCTCTCTCTCTCTCTCTCTCTCTCTCTCTCTCTCTCTTTCTCTCTCTCTCTCTCTCTCTCTCTCTCTCTCTCTCTCTCTCTCTCTCTCTCTCTCTCTCTCTCTCTCTCTCTCTCTGAGCTGAATGGAGTAACTCTTGGCTCTGTGCCTCTCTATGAGAAGTCAGAGTGGTTTTGAAAGGCTTTCTGAAGACTAAAAAGTCCTAAGTCTTTCCTCTTAGTGTGGACCGGAGAGACTAGCGAAAAATAATAATCCATAAAATAATCTTACTTGCAAAGGGTTACTTTGCATCGTAAAAGAAATTCCAATGATGAATAAAATAATTGGATATGAAAATAATTCTGCCACTTTTTTTGTCCTTTACAATTTAATGCGTGAAGTAACTGATAGTAAATGCACTTCATGTTTGTCTTCACTGTTCGTTTTGGTCTCTAAATCGTTCAAAAATACTTTACTGTGTATAGATCACAAGATCAACAAGTCAAATATTTTTGAATGAAAAGTTAACATCCTGCTTCAATGAAACGTTTCATTCATTTCCAGTGGATTTATTTTTCTTCGCTTTAAACATGTCATCATAATAAACCGGCTCGATCCCTTCCTGTTGTTTTAACCCCTGAAAGTATGCGAACGTGTTTTGAGATGCATAAAGCAGTCAGACGGCACGCGGGGAGCTCGGCACAGAACTCTCCGGCCACATGTTTCACAATCCCGAGTCCCCCGATGAGAGAACTCGATCAGTAAGATGCCATTCCCAAAGAGTATCCGTTCTCCTCGGAGACATGTCAAAGTCACTATTTCAAACTCTCAACGCCTGCTCCGAACCGCAAGGTGGTTCCTATTTGCGCTCGCATTCTGTTATTGTGGGGTTTCGGTGGCACATGTGGTTTAAACGAAGCCTGTTGAAATATGGCGAGGAGAAACACTCGCTGTTTTGGTGTTTATTTAGCCCAATGTGGTGCATTAAATAACCTTTTATTGCTCAGGAGACTTTTCAGATATCGGGTGTCTCATTTAAGTATCAGATGTTTCTCCTAAAATCCCTACGGATACATTTTGGTAACGCTTTACAATAAGGTCCCATTCCTTAATGTTAGTTTGTGCAACATTAGGCAATACATTTGTTACAGTGTTCATCTTTTACAAAGCTACACTCTTAAAAATAAAGTTTCTTAAATGGTTCTTTGGCAGGGTGTATGGTTCCATGAAGAACCTTTACTATCCAAAGAACCTTTCCATTGAACAAAAGGTTCTTTAGACTATAATATGGTCTAATTCTTATAGTCTAATTCTTTAGACTATAATATATATAATATAATATTTTGAGTTTCTGTTCATTAAACCAATCTCCTTTGTTGTATTAACTAATTTTTTATTTTAATTTAATGAACTCAAAAAGTAACTTACTTTAAGTTAAACCAATAATATATTTGTTGTTGTAATAATTGAAGGTAACTAATGTTAATTGAAATGTATTGTAAAGTGCTGTTGACAGTTTAGACAAATAAGAATATTGTTGATATACTGTGCTTTAAGTATAAAATGAGTTCAGATTATTTGCTTTTGGAAAAATGTGATGAGAAATGTTTGATCTGGTATTTGTTGGAGATCTCTGGCAGAAACGACTTAAGGAAAAGTCTCTTGCATTAATTACATTGTGTCTATGAGAAACGAAATGAGATAATATACAAATCTTACTTGAGCTTTCCCTTTCCTGCGGGAACGTGCATCTGAAAGCAGAGTTAAGGGAGTTTAGGAACCAGTGCACTTGCTAATTCTCCATCAGAAAAGTATCATATATAATTTTTATTTAATTTTTTTTATGTAAAATGTCTTTCCAAATCAATTGACCCTGTTCTTTGGGTCAGTCCTGTTATGTTGAGATGTGTTCAGGGTTGTTGCATTATTTCTCTTGATTAATAGAAGCCCTTGGATGCAGCGCTCTGACCTCACATCAGTAAATGTGCTCTGAACACAAGCTGGCGGTGTCCGTACATCTGTGAGCATTGTGGAGATGGCATATTTACTGCCCCTGCCAGTGAGGTCAAGCCTCGGGCCTGTTAAACGTAGTGGAGGATGTAAAAAGCAATTATTCGTCAACGTGTGACCTTTAGAGCCGCCATCGCCGGCTCCTATCTGCTCTTCATTATCATAGGTGATGATCTCCTACTTGTTCTGTGAGTTCAGCATATGCCGTACGTCCCACTCAGATTAACGCCACATACAACAGCAAGCAGTTAATGTAAAGGACAATGTATACATTTTTTTTTAATTGTTACACTTATTTATATATGTGTAAGGTAGGCGTTTTTGGACATTACCCTTTTTAAGATATTCTTTGGTCTGTGGAACACAAAAGCCGATATTTTGGTCATACAGTGAAAGTCATGGGGTCCAAAACCCCACAGCAAACCATTACAGAGAAAAAAAGAAAGTAATGCAAACAGGTTTGGAATGAAACAAGGGTGAGTACCATCTTTTTTGTGTGTGAACAATACGTTTGAAGAAAGTTAAATTTCTCAAATAACAATGTTCATAATGGTAAGTAATAAAAATGGTCAACAAGTAATAATAAGTAATACAATACTGGCCAGCCAGACAATTAGTCCCAAATTCATGACGTTGATTTGACAGCACTAATATATATATATATATATATATATATATATATATATATATATATATATATATATATATATATATATATATGTACACTCACCTAAAAGATTATTAGGAACACCATACTAATACTGTGTTTGACCCCCTTTCGCCTTCAGAACTGCCTTAATTCTACGTGGCATTGATTCAACAAGGTGCTGAAAGCATTCTTTAGAAATGTTGGCCCATATTGATAGGAGAGCATCTTGCAGTTGATGGAGATTTGTGGGATGCACATCCAGGACACGAAGCTCCCGTTCCACCACATCCCAAAGATGCTCTATTGGGTTGAGATCTGGTGACTGTGGGGGCCATTTTAGTACAGTGAACTCATTGTCATGTTCAAGAAACCAATTTGAAGTTATTCGAGCTTAGTGACATGGTGCATTATCCTGCTGGAGGTAGCCCTCAGAGGATGGGTACATGGTGGTCATAAAGGGACGGACATGGTCAGAAACAATGCTCAGGTAGGCCGTGGCATATAAACGATGCCCATTTGGCACTAAGGGGCCTAAAGTGTTCCAAAGAAACATCCCCCACACCATTACACCACCACCACCAGCCTGCACAGTGGTAACAAGGCATGATGGATCCAAGCGGCAACCTCCCGCGATCTCTCTTGAAGCCAATACGGAAGTAATGTAAACTGCAATTCCTCAACTGGCCACTAGGGACAGGCTCCATAAGGGAGCAGAATCTCATTGAGCGCCATGTTAAAATTCTCAACTTTAAAGCAGAAAAAAACATGTTTACAGCCTGGTACAAATTGTGGTTTTGGCTTATAAGGCTAATGTTGATCTTCATGACAACTCTGAGGGGGGTGAATTTTTTTATAACTCATTCGTTTACGTTATATAAAGCCTTAAGGTTCTGCATAATTAAGGGCGTGGTTACAAGTGGATAGCCATTTATCCGCCGTCTATAGTTATTGCGTCACCTCAGCTCCGCGCACATCCCGCCTTTTTGCCCATTTTCTGTTATCCGGGAGTGACACGCGATGACTCGCTCACAAGATGGCAACGCCCAGCTCGGCCATACTTTAAGCTTCAGAACGGCTTATCAGAATCCTATGGGTGACGTCACGGACACTACGTCCATATTTTTTTACAGTCTATGGATGGATCCATGTTCTCGTTCTGTTTTCTGTTCAATTTTGTTGAGCTCGTGCAAATTGTAGCCTCTTTTTCCTATTAATAGTGGAGATGAGTGGTACCCGGTGGGGTCTTCTGCTGTTGTAGCCCATCCGCCTCAAGGTTGTGCGTGTTGTGACTTCACAAATGCTTTGCTGCATACCTCGGTTGTAACGAGTGGTTATTTCAGTCAAAGTTGCTCTTCTATCAGCTTGAATCAGTCGGCCCATTCTCCTCTGACCTCTAGCATCAACAAGGCATTTTCTCCCACAGGACTGCCGCATACTGGATGTTTTTCCCTTTTCATACCATTCTTTTTAAACCCTAGAAATGGTTTTGTGAAAATCCCAGTAACTGAGCAGATTGTGAAATACTCAGACCGGCCTGTCTGGCACCAACAACCATGCCACGCTCAAAATTGCTTAAATCACCTTTCTTTCCCATTCTGACATTCAGTTTGGAGTTCAGGAGATTGTCTTGACCAGGACCACGCCCCTAAATGCATTGAAGCAACTGCCATGTGATTGGTTGATTAGATCTTTGCATTAATGAGAAATTGAACAGGTGTTCCTAATAATCCTTTAGGTTTGGATTGCGCATGCACGCACATATATATGCATCAATGAGGCTCAATGACCTTGTGGCCGGTTCTCCACTGTTTCTTCCTTGGAGCACTTTTTATAGATACTGACCACTGCAGACCGGGAACACCCCACAAGAGCTGCAGTTTTGGAGATACTCTGTGACCCAGTCATCTAGCCATCACAATTTGTCACTTGACAAACTCACTCAAATCCTTTCGCTTCTAACACATCAACTTTGAGGACAAAATGTATTCACATCACCTGTCAGTGGTTATAATGTTATGCCTGATCGGTGTGTATATAGTTTTATAATATTGTAAAATGTCTCAATTGTAGATTAAAATAAACTGGAATTGAAGAAAGAATTTACAATAAGATAATCTTTTGAAAGTAGTTAAACTTTTAAAAACATGGCATAATAACGCAAAACATAGCGGAAGCGTGTAAAGCCTATAATCAGTATTTTTGTATGGTTACCAACTGTAACCAGTTAGATAAAAGGAATCACAACCAATCACACAATTAAAAATGACGTTGAATCATTATTGCGTTCACTGTTGTCATTTCTTAGCTAAACTACATCCATTCTGTAAAGCCCAGAAGCAAAAACTACACAGGGCTCTCAAGAAATTAGAAAGGTTTTTTGATGTGGGTCGGAGGTTTTTGAGATTAAGAGGGGATAGCTGAGGATGTCAAGTTCTCCAGTCATCCTAATAAAAACACAGCAAATAAGATGTCGTCCTGTTTGTATTCATTATCAGTTCTTACATGCACACACTCTTGCATTAAACATTAGACAGCCTCTGATGTCTGCTTAACAGTTTAATCCCCCCCTTCACCATTCAGCCTGTCATAATAAAACCAGCCAAGCACACAAAGTCAAATATAAGCACAGAGAGGGAGGGCGGGCTGGTGCTTTGGCGTGCGTGCGTTCGTTCGTTCACCGTTCAGCGCGAGTCTGAGAGGAAGCGCCGTGATCTCCCCTCTTCACCTCGCACTCACGCAGGGCCGATCGCACCGTACACCTCAAGTGTGACACTTCAATTCAATCTTCCCAGCGTGCCGAGGCCGGCCTATCAGCTGGCTGCAGGACAAGTGTGGCGCGCATGCGGCGGGACGATAGCAGGCCCTTCAAAAGACCCCCTCCTCTGGAGCCCCTACAATGGAGCTCACTTCTGTCAACAAAGCACTGAACGAAGGAACCCACATATCTACTCTATGGAAAAGATTAACTGTAGTAAATCCCTTTAGCCTGCCCCCAACACCCCTCTCATCCACAACCCAATCCTTCCTCTTCTGTTTTTTATTATAATATATATTTATAAATGTAAATAATTTACTTGATGCTAATCAGTTCTCTTTAACCATCTCAGTAGATTCTACACGACAGTGATGAGAGCAAATGTAGACTTTTGCTTTCTCATAGAAAGAAGATCTATTTATCTCCCATGCATCTCATCTAGAGTTCCAGGAAAGGCCTCAGCAATATCTCAAAGTGCTCAGATTTGCACATTTTTGCTAATCTAAAGGTAACCAAGCGTCAGAGGTCTCAATATGTACTAAAACACGTATCATCACCTGCTGTGCTATTTAAACCTTCTTTTTATTTGTCTTCAGGAATTTGAGCATTTACACTACAAAAGCAATTTGGTCAAATGTGTTTTCGACTACCTCTGAAAGTGGTCAAAAGTGGACAAGTAGACAATTTTCAGGACCCATTTACACCTGTTTTTAGCATCATCCACTTGTGATCTGATTGACCAAAACTTATTTCAATACCATGTGTAAACAGGACCAGAGGTTTCATTTTGAACTCAGACATGTCTAATCAAAATCTCCATAAACCTGCTAAACGTATCCATATAACATAACATAAACTGGTCACACTTTAGATTAAGGTCCAATTCTCACTATTAGCTAACAATTAACTACGACTTGTGTCTCAATAAACTCATAACTACTGCTTATTAATAGTTAGTAAGGCAGTTGTTAGGTATAGGTATTAGGCAGGATTAAGAGATGTAGAATATGGTCATGCAGAATAAGGCATTAATATGTGCTTTATAAGTACTCAACCCGTTCTCATGAAATGCATGTATATAGCACAAATTGTATTTATTGTACGATTTATATGCCAAAATGACTTTTTACGTGCATATAATATGCATTGTCACCCCATTAGATAGGTTTATACTGTATAACACGTCATAAAGTGTGTGTCATATGCACGTAAAAAAAAACAAAAAAAAACATATGAATGTAAAATTCATTTTGGCATATAAATCGCACGATAAATACAATTTGTGCTATACTCCCTTAAAAATAAAGGTGCCAGGAAGAACCAAAAATAGGGTTTCACAGTGACGCCATAGAAGAGCAATTTTTGGTTCCCCAAAGAATTGTTTTGTGAAAGGTTCTTTACAGAACCATTTTTTTCCGAACCATTTTATAGTCTAAAGAACCTTTTTGCAATGGAAAGGTTCTTTGGATATTAAAGGTTCTTCATGGAACCGTACACCCTGCCAAATAACCATTTAAGAAGTGTAGATATGCATTCATGAGATCAAAATGAATAAACAGGCAATATCCTAGTAATAACCAGTTTAAGCAACTAATTAATAGTGAAAATTGGACCCTGAACTATTCACGTATTCTGTTTTATTCATCTTAAAGTCCTTTGGAGAGAAACATCTGAGAAACATGTTAACATCAGTTGACATACCTGAGGCCTACGCATGATAAACCATCACATTTCCTCTCTGGGACCTGCAGGAAAGAAAAATAACAATGAGAACTCTTTTATATCTCAGTTGTTTCTCCTAGACAGCAATGTGATTAAAAGAAGAGCCTTTTTATTTTTCTTCTAGTAATCTCACAATTGTCTTCCCTAAAGTTTCAGAGGTGACCTCAACAATGTCTCCAACTATGCTTTGCAAAGCTACAGACTTCAATATGAACTCAAAAGTTTCTCATAAGCTATGCTCTCCACATACTTATTTTTATGCTACTCAGATATTCTATATTTTATTTTTCACTAATGCAATTTTTCTGATTCTGAATGTCATAAAAATGAATTTAGCTCCTATACACTTTCTGTACAGCAACAATTGTCTTGTTGAATTGTACTGTTATTCATCACAAGGAATTTTAAGAGAATCATCTGAAACAACGGTGATTTTTCAAATAAACAAAGCTGAGGTCTCATTAAGTCTCCAAAAGAGCAATTCCTCTTCCTCTGGGAAGTAAAAGGAGTTGGACAATAGGAAAGAAAGGAAAAGAAACGCTTGCTGAATGCTTAAAGAGTGAAGCACCGAAGCTCTCCGAAAACTACTTCACAATGGCAGCGATCCATTGCAAATACAGTTTAATATAGAGAGAGCACATCCAACGGCTCGCGCGCCGCATGGGTTGAAACCGCATGGCCATTTCTCCATTAATTCCGGAGGGGGAGAGAGAAAGAGAGAGAGCAGGGAAATACAGAGTGACTTGCACGTCACCAGTGCGAGGTGGAAAAGCTCTACAAACAGTTCAATACCGCTGCCACTGTCCAAACAGCCCGCTCCACTCATTAATTTTAAAAAGTTGTGTGAATCTGCCTTGAACAGTAAATATTTAACCAGCACTCTGCATCGCCTGGCCCTCGTAAGCTTAACTTTAAACACACGCGCACACACATGCACCGAGAGCGGCTGAAAACTAATTACCAGAGGCAGAGCCACTTGTCGGCCGCCACAAGAAATAGAAGGTCAAGAGAGTCAGTTCGGCTCTGACAAACAGTCACGCTACTGAATGATACAAATTAGCCATAGGGCAACTCTCTCGCTCTGCCATTACGCGCCAGGAGAGGAGAGAACGGCGTGATCCATACATCTGCACGTGATCGTTAAGATGTTTGAAATGGGAATGCTATGAATACAAGAGTCGCTGGAATGAGGCAGACTTTCTTACTGGGGAGTTAATGATGTGTTTCTCAAGCCCTTTAACCATATACTGTGAATATTCCAGCAGCTCCTTCAAACTTTGTTTCATTATTGACCTCTGGCCCGAGGAGGATCTGGCAAAGCAGATGCGGAGCGATGCAGTAATGCTGCATATCACATGTTCTAGTGCAAAGTTGAGCATTGGCTTGATGGATCTCTGGGTTCGGCTCGACGATTTAGCAGCCGTGCCTCTTGGACTTTAAGTGACGGGAAATATTTTACCTCCTCTCATGACGGCGACGTGAAATGTATCAATCTGACCGGACCGAGAGGGGAGGGAGGGTCATTTTGGGGAAATGAGAGCTGGTTTGCGGATGGAGCGATTGATAGTTCCGAGAGAGAAAAATGCTACTGGGAGAGGAGGGAGTCTCTGGTGATCGCCGCAGACTGATGGATGACCAATGGATGTGATTTGCAGGGATGACTTGATAAAAAAGATGAGTGAACATCAGTTTAAAAATGAGTAGTGCAAAAAAAAAAGAGAAAAAAAAGAAAAGTCAAGTCCGAGGGAAAGTCATATTGTAAACTTTACTTCTTAAAGTACTACAACAGCAGAAGTGCTATTAACAGATGAAACGTTGTAGCTTGGTGGTTAGTGTGCGCATTTGGTCAAAACCATGCGTTTTTGGTTGCTCGGAGATCAGGGGCATCAATTGGGTGCGAGGAGTTATATTACTATGTGTAACATATCATTTATAACCATTTAATGAAAGAGAAAAGCGAGCAGATTAAAGCGATACAGTTGTTTCATTTGTGTCATGTGAGTTTAACGGCGCTGCAGATGTGTCTATTTACAGCGTGCATTTGCAGGGTTGAGTATTGTAGCCAATCACAGGCATTTCTGTGGAAAATCAGAGGTTTTTAAGTTACCGGTATTGAGAATTCGCTCTGCGTCTCTCAAAAAGGTGAATGAGTTTTTTTAGCGAAAGGTCACTAAATTCCACACACGCACAAATCCTTCAATTATAATTAACAAAATGGAGAGACAATGTAAATAAAAGATTCATTGTAAAGTTTAGTCAGATTTATTGTTTAAAACAGGATTTTCGAACTGAACGAGGGAATTTGCACGAAGGACCAACCCCTAAATACTTTAAATACTTTAGGAGTTATGACTTTAGGAGATACATAACTCAGAAGCTGCCATGAAAAGTAATATATAGGCAACACAGATTTTGCAAAAATGTACCAAAACGATTTTTTTTCAATAATCCCCCATCTGCAAAAGTGAAAAAATAAAAATGATATTACTTATATTGGACGTGTCACGTCAAAAGTGCTAGTCACATATTTCTACGCAGCCCCTGAAGGGACATGTTGATTGGGTCCCCTTCAGATATTCTGTTGACTATAAATAACATTGCACCTATATGTCAGCTAACTCTCATTAGAGTATTAGTTTAATATTAGCAGACTGTTAGAGGTAGGGCTAGTAGTAGTGCTGCACATTGGTGGTGGCTGAGGAGATTCCCCCCTTCCATATGTAAAGCGCTTAGGGTGTCTAGAAAAGCGCTATATAAATATTATTATTATTATTAGAAAAGGGGTTCGGATTAGTAGAATAAGTTGACATTTAGATGCAAAATCACTTCAAGTCAGACCATCAAAAATAAAGTGTTAGCGTAAAAAAAGAAAAAAGAAAAAAAAAGTTAGATTTTTTTCCCCAATGCTTTTGTGTTCTCTGGCAAAACTTTTCCATTCCCTTGCAAAAATTTTGCTCACAAACTTTTGTGTTCCTTTATTTTTAAACTTTAAGAAATAAATTAATGTGTGGGAGGAAAAACTAAATTTTGCAAAACAAGCTTTTGCGACTTAACACACATTTTTCTTGGGGGAATACAATATTTTCCCTCCCAAAACTACGGAAGAGGATTAGGGCCAAGCAAAAACAAAAAAAAAAAGCATCTCGAGATTAAAGTCATTTTAATGCGAGATTAAACTCGTTAAATTTCGAGAAAAAAAGTCGAGATACAATCTCGAGAATAGACTCATTAAATATCGAGAATAAAGTCGTTCTGTTTCGAGAAAAATCTCGTTATATTTCGAGAAAAAAAGTCGAAATAAAATCTTGAGAATAAACTCATTAAATATTGAGAATAAAGTCGTTGTGTTTCGAGAAAAAACTTGTTATACTTCAAGAAAAAAAGTTGAAATAAAATCTTGAGAATAACGCATTCGATCAGTGTTCATTGCATAGCATACTGATAGAGGACATTAATATAATTTTGTCATCATTAGCTAAAGTTGATAGTATTTCTTTGTTACTGAAAGAAAGTCTGAAATATAGCTTGACTAAGTGATCCGACTCTGCCATGTCCTCTGTCAGTATGCTATGCAATGAACACTGATCGAATGCGTTATTCTCAAGATTTTATTTCGGCTTTTTTTCTCGAAATATAACGAGATTTTTCTCGAAACAGAACGATTTTATTCTCGATATTTAATGAGTTTATTCTCAAGATTTTATTTTGACTTTTTTTCTCGAAACAGAACGACTTTATTCTCGATATTTAATGAGTTTATTCTCGAGATTGTATCTCGACTTTTTTTCTCGAAATTTGACGAGTTTAATCTCGCATTATAATGACTTTAATCTCGAGATGCTTTTTTTTTTTTTTGTTTGTTTTTTGCTTGGCCCTAATCCTCTTCCGTACTCTTCCGTACAAAACAACTACAGTTATGCCTCCAAAAACACTATTTGCAGTGTTCCTTTTACTAACCTGATGGCTAATCAGGAGAAAAGGTTCTATCGGCGCTACGTATTTGGAACCCCTAAAAGGTAACAAGAAGAACCCTTTTGGCATTTAAAAAGGGTCCTATATAGAACACTGCAAAAAAATCACTTATTTTTGTCTTGTTTCTAGTCTTAATATCTAAAAATTCTTACATTAAGAAACTATTAGACAAGTAAAAAATATTGTCTTGTTTTGTGAAAAAATAACTCAAAATGAAGAGTTTTTGCTAAAATAAGCTAAAAAATCTGCCAATGGGGTAAGAAATATAATGTTGTTTTAAGACTATTTTTCTTAGCCCACTGGCAGATTATTTTGCTTATTTTAAGCAAAAACTCTTCATTTTGAGTTATTCTTTCCCAAAACAAGACAATTACTTTTGCTTGTCTAGTAAATACTTCTTGTTTTAAGAATTTTTTATATGTTTGGACGAGAAACAAGACAAAAATTCTAAGTAAGCATTAATAAGTAAGAAATACTAAAGATTTTTTGCAGTGAACTTTTTAGGGGTTCCAAATTCGTAGTGCCGATAGAACCTTTTCTTCTAACAGTATAGAAACTATGGCTACAATGGGAATTTTGTACAGTACCACATACATTTATGACACGTTTTAAGTAAATGTACATAACCTCAACATGTGATTTGGGGTAGTTTCTGGTGACAGCCAGTTTTCACAGTTTGGCTAATGTCTGACCTGGTGTTCACAGTCATGAAGTAATGGCCTGATCATATAGGCCACCTGGTGTTCATTTAAACTATAGGAAATATCCCACACACAAATCCACGCTTGAATACCAGCGCTGAGCACTCCCACAGCCATCTGCAGACCACTATTTGATGGGGAAAGCGTGTTTCTGGTTAGCCCGGCCTCTGCGGTCGCTCACAGGAGTGAAATCCGGAAAATCCCAAAGTCAGATCCTCACCATTAACCAAATTCAGTTTGTCATTTGAGTAATTATCCATGATGGTTAAGAGCCCTACGATCATTCCTGATGAAGAGGGAAAATAGAGGATGAAAGACAGAAAAGGAGAGAAGGAACGTGAAGAAAATAAAGGTGGAAGACATCCGAAATTGTTTCTCAGCTGTGATATGGTGTGCAGAGAGGACAAACACACACACACACACACACACACACACACACACACACACACACACACACACATACATACACACACACACACACACGCGTAGTGTTTGTGCCAGTATGGACGGCTGTGTGAAGCTGTCCTGGGACTGGTGGGAGAGAGAAAGGCTCGCTAGTTCTTGGCAGAGCGGCTGAACATCTGCATTTGGGCGTCGCAAGGGGAAAACCACGTTCTTCAGAGAACCGGCCTCGCGAGCTCCGGGTAGAATACATTTGGAGGTCAGCGTGTGTGGAACAGGAATTATCAAAGAGAAAAAAGTCAAATGAAAGGAAAAGAAAGTGTCCAAACATGCAGAACGGACCACGGAGTCACGACCCGAACACTTGTGCGGCACAAAGCGAGAGCCATGCATTACGAAACGCCTGTAAATGTCAGAGATGCAAACAGTGAGTATTTGCACAGCTCTGAGAATTGGCCATAAGTTGTTTGCATACATCTTTAATCGGCTCAATGTCAACATTTGAAAGAACAAACTGAAACGCAGACGACCCGAAGCCATGCGGCTTTCCTTCGCTCGGGTTGGACGGTCAAAGGTGGACATGTGTCGTCTAAATTAGCACTAGCTTTCTTAATCGTCACTTTTGTCTTGTGCACAGATAATCACACGTGCCTGCTGTCTTCCAGCTTCCTCTACGGCAGAAATGTTAATTACGAATGATTAAATATCTCACTCCCGCTTGGAGACGAAGGTGTATCTCCGGCTCGCTGTCAATCAAACGTGGCAATGTACGCGAACAAAAAACCTCCGCACTGCATCACAGAGGAGTATGTTCTCAAAAACTTTTTATGTTTCTTTCCAGAGTATAAAACCATGTTTCCAAGCCGAGCGGAGAATAGGAGTTATCTGAATTCATAACTTCAGGTGTCAACAGCGGTGGGACGAGAATAAAGCGAAAATCAATCAATAAATCAATAAAAATAACTTGTCTTTCTAGGGCACATCATTTCTGGGTCTGGAGAATGAGATTATGCCCATGCCTGGTTTTGCTAATTATGTAAGGGAATACTCGGATCCTTGAGCTGTCTATCAGCGCGCTACCCCAGGTGATCCAGAAATGAATGTTTATCTTGGACCTTCAAAAGGAAATGACATCACGCAAGGCGTCCAGAGAACAGGAAGGAAAGATGCTGCTGGCATAATAATCTGGGAAGATGAGAGAAGCTACATACGAATAAAGAAATAAAGAGAAATGTCAAGTTTATTATTAATAGTAACGTCATTTTTTATGTAATTCAATTTTAATGTATTGTTTTTAATTATTTTCTTTTTGTTTTTAATCAAAATAATAATATTAATAATATTTAAATATTAAACAGCTACTTAAATCTAAAATTCTTCTTAAAATTCAAAATAAAATATTAAAAAGTCCCTAATTGTAGGATGTGTTGGTATTAATACATTCAGATAATTCACCAGTGGGAATCCTGCAATAAATCTAGTGAAAAATTAAGAGGATAACATTTTAGAAAATAAATAAATAAATTAAAAAAAACATGCTGAAATATGAGGTCAATGGTCAATATTAAAGCTAACTTTTTTAGTTTATTCTTAGCTAAAAACATTTTTTCAAAAATATATGTGCTCATTAATGTATATTTACTTCTTTCAAGTAATAAAGTATTCTCGTAAGTTTATAATATGCCGTTGAAAATACATACGGGTGAGGGGTTCGAATGCCGGTCGCCATGTTGCCCCTCCATCTTGAAAATACATTAGCCAAAGAGGGACATACCCATGAATTCAAGCTTCGCTTTTCGCGTTTTAACACTCGATGGCAGTCATGGACGAGGTCGAACTGGAAGCCATATTAATCTTGGACTAAATAGGCCACCGTAGGATTTAAAACAAAATCGGAATTGAGAGGAACAGAAACTAATATTCACTGGATGGTCATATACCTTTACACCACTAGATGGGGGAAAATATCACACAGTGGAGCTTTAAAGCTTCAATCAGCTGAATTGGATACAATATCCTGCCACAATTTATCCCACTGGGAATTCTGTCATTCAATAATCGGGTGGAAACCTAGTATCTCCAAAAATTCAACTTTCCTGGAAAACTGATATTGTGGCATTATATGAGCCCAGACACTTGACCGAAATCAAGCTCAAAAGATTTTGACCTGGGAATTTCTGAAATTTTTGGACCAAGGCATACGTGTTTTGTCAAGAATAGCCACATTTGAGGCACTAAGTGCGTAGTATTGTTTCATATATATGTTTTCATATACTTACAGCTTATAACGTTTATACTGTAGCTGTGGCCACTCAGCTCTTTCCTGTCATTTGGACAAAACCACGTTATTAATACGCAAACGTTATTTAAAGGGATCCCCTGGTGTTGAGACTTGTGTGACTTAATGTAACATAAATTATGTCTCTTACTGAAATATGTAGTAGAAAACCCAGGAAATATCTACGTTATTTAAAAAATCGATTTTATATTTGGACCATGGACCATACTTTGTTTGCGCTTTAGGTTGATGAATGGTTGCACTCGGCAATCAGCTGGCGTTACCCGTAGCTATTTTTACCACAACGCAACTCGAAAATTGTTACAGAGTTAAACAAAACCAAATAATTGCTTTGTAATTGTACTTAAAACACACTCAAACATACATGTGCACACAAACTTACCTACACAAAGTCACAAACAGATCGGCGGGCGCGCGCACACACCTGAAAGACTGCTGTCTTAATCGAGGTGTTGGGCTGCTCAGTCTCCACGACAGGGGCTGAATCTGAAATCGACCCCCTATACCCTGAAATAGGGCATTATTTGAAGGGACGGTTATTTGTAGTGGTGTCCGAAACCATAGTGGACATGTTCGAGTGCACTCATTAGTCTCACGTTGCGCCACAATAACGAGTGCCTACAGCTGATTTACACACAACAGCTGTCCGACTTCACGCACTCATTTGCATTCACTCCTTCAAGTTGTATTAGTGAACAAAAGTAGATAATGGTATTCGTGTCTTAAAGATGAAAGTTTAAAGATTGAGGTTTTAATTCACTGAGCTTGAGCTTTACTTTAATGCAAGAGCCAACATCATCACCAAAACATCCAGCCTCTCTTCCTCACGTCCCCCTATCCCATGGTCTTATACCTAAATAGTTCCCTCTTCTGGTCACATCAGGCATTACAGTTAATCTACTGCATATCAATCGTCTATCTATGATATCAACACAGGGAATAGTGAATGAGAGTGATGTATGCGCGCACGCAGTGCGTGTGTGTTCGCGCCAATCTGTTGGGGTGTGTGTGAGTTAGAGTGCGGATCGGGCCGCATTTTTCTGTCCGAGCCCGACCCGCGTCCGACAGAGCAGTAACCGAACCCGACCCGAGCCCGACAGGCATTCAAATATTTATGTCCGAGCCCGACCCGAGCCCGACAGTTAAAATAAATGTTTTCCCCTCATATACTAATGACACGCACGTTTGTTTGTGTGGAAAGCCCGCTTTTATTAAGCAACTGTAAGGAAGGCATTCTGAAATGTTTACAGAGGAGCGCATCAGCACGCACACGGGGCATCAAACGTTACACAGAGCCCAATCAAATAGCCAACTGAAATTAAATGAACAAAGGTCTGCTAAAAATGGCCCAAGCTAACAGAACAAAACATTAACGTAACACAATTGAAATGCTTATTGAAATGAAAGTCATCTTACCAATTTTCTCAAACTGTTTGGTTCCTAAACTGCAACATGGGATCTATTTACATAATCTATCCATCAAAGTTTAGGCTAATCGAGGTTTTATGCAGAAAAAGGATTGCATCAACTGTGGATGGCTTCAAGGCTGTCCTGCCGCCAGCAGCGCTGAAGTTGCGCTCACTGGAATGACAGGGATGCCGCGGGCAATATGCACGCACGTGTTGCGCATTGTTGTCACAGCGACATAAACAAATTACTGCATGCAGGAAGACGGATGTTAGGGTAATATTTTACATGTATTTTTATCACAAAAACAAACCATTGCATCCAGTTTAACAGGCCCATTGGCTACTTGCATAATAAGCCGTTTTAAATTTAAAAGGTTCAATGACTTATCGCGCTGACGTGAACGAGCCCGACCCGAACCGAACCCGAACGTCATTTCTAAATATCTGTCCGAACCCGGCCCGACCCGTCGGGTACCGTCGGAACCCGTCGGGCTCGGATCGGGTATCCATCTTCTAGTGTGAGTCTGTGAGAGAGAGAGAGTTTGTGTGCACATGTATGTTTGAGTGTGTTTTAAGTACAATTGCAAAGCAATTATTTGGTTTTGTTTAACTCTGTAACAATTTTTCGAGTTGCGTTGTGGTAAAAATAGCTACGGGTAACACCAGCTGATTGCCGAGTGCAACCATTCTACGTCATCATCCTAGAATGCAAACAAAATGAAGCCGCCCATGGTCCAAATATAAAATCGATTTTTTTAAATAACATAGCTCTTTCATAGGTTTTCTACTACATATTTCAGTAAGAGACATCATTTATGTTACATTAAGTCATACAAGTCTCAACACCAGGGGATCCCTTTAAGACATTACAGGCTATACCTCGTTGGCAAATGCTAGACTAAGACACTCACAGTTTTAAATGTAGTGTTTCTTAAGTAAAGAAAATGCTGTATTAATTCAAAGAGCCAGTTTTTTATTTACCCATGGAATGCAAACAGGCAGAGAGGATCCAAACTGCATGAAAGTCCTAGAAAGAGAAGCTAAAGCATCTTAATCGCCCGAGGTGGCTGCATGCAGCATAGCTCATAAACCCCGCCCTCTCCATGCAATGTAATGGGACATAGACAAACTAAACAAATTACACTTTAAAAATTTCTTTTCAAAGATGGTTCCTGTCATTTTAGACAGTTTTTATCATGCTGATGCAAGTTTAAGTGTTTGTTCTTTGAATAAGTTTAGTTTAAGTTAGTTATTTGATGCCATCGTTAGGATAGACAGCTGAGATTGGCAGCTTCTCTAAATTAAGTCTTCACTGAGGCACTAACAGACTTTTTTTCTGGAACTTCGGGAGGAGATTGTGGCTTTAACTTTAATGTCTACATTTCCATAACTGTTATTTCACAAAAAGTTCATGGGCATGTGATTGATTAGGCGGGAGCAGTCTATAGACGGGACCTTGATATCACAGCTCCCCTTCGCACTCACTACATGCGCAGACTCGAGACCCAAGATGTCAGTGCCATATTTGGACACTGGCGGTTTCAGTTACTACCAACGGAAGAGAGTTAAGGTGCATCGTCCATCTGTTTTTACAGTCCATGATGCTGCTTCATTCATGTTACAGCACTCTAAAAAATGCTGGGTTAAAAACAACCCAAGTTGGGTTGAAAATGGACAAACCCAGAAATTGGGTTGTTTGAATGGGTCCATTCACTGGGTTCAAACAACCCAATTTCTGGGTTTGTCCATTTTCATCCCAACTTGGGTTGTTTTTAACCCAGCATTTTTTAGAGTGATGTGGGGTGGAGTTGAGGATCCAATGCAGTTACGAGGTTAGTTAGCCTAACGTCATCATACTCAGATTCTAGTCAGAATATGAGTCTGATGCTGCTCCATTGGGCTGTGATTATGGAGCGTGTTTTAACCCGAACCAGGAAAGAAAATGCCTCTACACACAATTGGATGGACCTAAAATAAATCAGAGCAATGGTGTGAGTGACGTATGTTGAGTGAAGCATAGTGGTCAATAGAACTCAACCTCACACACGCTGGAAGAAAGTAGAAGAAGATGAGTGTAAATGATCTTTGCCGGTGTTGTAAAAATAATAC
Organism: Pseudorasbora parva; assembly: GCF_024679245.1. Lineage (NCBI taxonomy): Eukaryota > Metazoa > Chordata > Actinopteri > Cypriniformes > Gobionidae > Pseudorasbora > Pseudorasbora parva. The sequence goes on along the minus strand of NC_090192.1, from coordinate 36,773,673 downwards.
ACAGAGTATTTACCAACACAATCATCATTTTTAGATAGAAATAATAAAGGTAAAAATAGTAAACAAATTCAACCCAAGCGCTCTTTGGTTACTGTTCATCATCTGTCCATCATCGTATAAAGCCCGCCCTGACAATCTGATTGGTCCAAACAGTTCTGCTTCTCCACAATGGATTACGTCCAGGCTAAGGGTTAGTCACAAGCTCTTTTTAATTCTTTTCATTGGTTATATATGTGAAAAACTCATACAGACATAAATGATGACCAATAGCATTGATTTATGAGGGAGAAAAAAAGGTTTTAATAAAACAAATTTTTAATGACAATATGTGATGATATGTAAAAAGGTCTAGATTTTACCAACTGTCCATGAATTTATAATGTTTGTCTGTGTCTATCAAAAAAAAAAAAAACATACAAAATGCATGTGTATTAATACGAGTGCAATCACATAAAGACAGAAAGAAAGAAAGAAAGAAAGAAAGAAAGAAAGAAAGAAAGAAAGAAAGAAAAGCAGTGCAGTTGCGCAGTTGCACACACACACACACACACACACACACACACACACACACCCCAGAAGGTGTAGTTCTCAAGGACAGGTGATGATTTGTGCGGTTATAAGCACCGAGAGCCGCAGGACTGTATTTCCAGTCACTCGACTGTGGTTTACTCTTCTGTGAGATCTGCTCAGATAATACAGACCCATTTCACTCCACACAATCACATGTCTGTCACTCAAAGCATCGTAAGAGACTTTTATTAGCGTCTCATATAAGGCTAATTTATGATCCACTAGCAAAGACCGACATGAACTAAAAAATGAAATAATGTTTTATGATTTTGAGTCAAATATCACCTTGTCTTATTCTCAAAGTATCATGGGAAGAAATATATGTGTTCACAATAAGCTTGAGGCCATCGTTTATACACCAGATACAAGCAGATATGTATTTGTACAAGTATAGGGGAAAAATGGCTTTAGGGCTGCATGATATTTCTGTGAAGTACATTAAAAGAAAATCACATTTGTTAAAAAGGAATATAAAACGTACTGATCATACCTGAAAGGTTTGAACTTTAGTAGGGGGGTCTCTAAAATCATATTTAGTCTCCAACAAAAAATGACTGTGACGGAGAGTCGAATACAATAGGACTACAATGGTATTTTTTGAATATATATATATATATATATATATATATACATTTTTTGGATGCAAAAACTGCACTTTTTACAGTGTACCCTGGTACTTAGCGGAATAATTATCATGTAATAAACTTCTCAAAGTGATATACCTGATTACGCAGGTTAGGGTTTATTTTCCTTATACCGAATGACTGTACATTACACTTTACATGAGTATATTATATATAATGCTATGGTGATACAGTGCTATTATCATCATGGTAGTGTCTAAAGAGCCATGGTATTACCTTGGTTTCCCATGGTATATTTTTAAGGGTTATTATAAGTTACCTCTCTCTCTCTCTCTCTCTCTCTCTCTCTCTCTCTCTCTCTCTCTCTCTCTCTCTCTCTCTCTCTCTCTCTCTTTTTCATATTTAATGCATCCCCCGTTTCTCTCTCGCCATCTGCCCTCCCCCCTCTAACATTCTGGAATTTTCATGAGACAGGACAAAAATGGGCATTTCCCTTATTACCATCTCACAGTGGAAATCAAATATGCAAGGGAAGTAGTGTATACACTAATTAGTGCGGAATTCATAATTACTGTGCTCATTGATGGAGATACATTTGAATACGTTCGGGCCCTCAGGGACCCGCGCAGGCTGTCCAGAATAGGCAGAGAGAGAGCAGGAAAAAAAAACTGCCCTCAGCCCCTTTTTCTTCTCGAAATTAGGGATCTATGGCATGCCGTGGCGCTGCACGACGAAAGATCCAAAGTACCCACGATTTCTTTAAATATAATTAATCAAGTGGAGCGTGTAACCTAATGAATGTATTTGATAACAGGGCCTATTCAAATATGAGCTTTATCTGGCTGCTGTTGGGTTTGCTAAACGCGACTGCAGCGGCAGGAAATGCGTCGCAGAGATGCTTCCTGTTCGTGTCAGCCGTGTACACGCTCATCAAGGAGAGGAGGGGAGACATGTGACAGCAAAGACGCTCACTTTAATTGCTGGAGATTAATAACAATTAGAGATGCTGGGTAGAGCAGAGAACTCGAGATGAGAAAGATCACAGCTCTGGGACGACACACACACACACACACACACACACACACACACACACACACACACACACACACACACACACACACACACACACACACACACACATTGTGGAGATCAAAATTATAGAACAATTTAGAAACATTAGATTTTTTCCGAAATATTGTTGATATTCATTGCTTGAAGTTTGAAGGACGAT
>NC_090192.1:36463198-36471088 GCF_024679245.1 Pseudorasbora parva | reverse complement strand
TCATCTTTGCCGATTTTAATTATTAATTAAAAACAGGAAGGAGAGAGTGAAAAAAGCACATTTCAAATCAGGCCATGAAGGAACACACACATACGCACACACACGTACGCGGCTTGCCTGATGTCTAAAGGCTGTGGTCTCAGCGATGCTGATTAAAAACGTATTAAAACATTATAAATGATTAATGTGGATCCAGTTCTGAGTGGCAGTTATTGGTTTTAACACAGGTAATGCAGCCTAATGACACGGGCACATGTGGACCCTCCGTCCATGTCATTATTCCTGCATGTCAACAGCCACACGGCGAGAGAGAGAGAGATAGAGAGAGAGAGAGGACAGGGCGTTACATCAGAGCGTTTTCAAGTCATCCATCAGCTCGCCGTAGCTCAATCAGAGACGCTGAGAGAGCAGAGGTGCTGTTACGGGCCCCCAGACAGGCGGCGGGTGATCGGCGCTAATAGATTTCCATAATGGACATGAGCAGAGGATGTGCAGGTCACATTGCACAAGCTTGGCTTTTTAGTGCCTGAAAAACGGACGAGATACCAAAATAACACCCATGTGAAAAGTTTGGAGGGACTTCAAAAAAAGGAGATCCCAATTATTGCAATAAGATTTAATGCAGAGCGGATTCATATTTTTGTCTCCTCTATACTCAAACCCCTGATGTGCTCACATTTACTAAATTACTAACCTACAGGAAAGTTTCATTCATCATTGACTGCTCTTTCATTGCTCAGGGAACTTAATAGAGTTTCATTTAAGTATAAACTTGTTTCTGCTATTGAGGACACAAAAGTTGAGGAGATCTGAGCACAGTTTGAAACATTGCTGAGATCTCTTCTTAAAGGGTTAGTTCACCCAAAAATGTAAAATTATGTCATTAATGACTCACCCTAATGTCGTTCCTCACCCGTAAGACCTCCGTTTATCTTCAGAACACAGTTTAAGATATTTTAGATTTAGTCTGAGAGCTTTTCTGTTCCTTCAATGATATTGTATGCACAGTTTACTGTCTATGTCCAGAATAAAAACATCATCAGAGTAGTCCATATGTGACATCAGTGGGTTCATTAGAATCTCTTGAAGCATCGAAAATACATTTTGGTCCAAAAATAACAAAACCTACGACTTTATTCAGCATCAGTCTTCTCTTCCGCGTTTGTTTTCAATCCTCAAATAAAGATTCAAACGGTCATGAATCATCGTATTGATTCATGATTCGGATCGCGTGTCAAACTGCTGAAATCACGTGACATTGGCGATCGGTGAATCAATACGCTGAATCATGACCGTTGAATCTTTGTTCGCAGATTGAAAACAAACACAGAGAAGACAATGCTGAATAAAATCATAGTTTTTGTAATTTTTTGACCAAAATGTATTTTCGATGCTTCAGGAGATTCTAATGAACTAACTGATGTCACATATGGACTACTTTGATGATGTTTTTATTCCCTTTCTGTATATGGACAGTATAGTGTGCATACACTTTCATTAGAGATACAGAAAAGCTCTCAGACTAAATATAAAATATCTTAAACTGTTCTGAAGATGAACGGAGGTCTTGTGGGTGTGGAATGACATTAGGGTGAGGAGTTAATGACCTCCATTTCAATTTTTGGGTGAACTGACCCTTTAAACTCTACATGTGTGGGATTTCTCTCATTGTACTCATATATCTACTAAATGACCAAGCTAGAGGATAGTTGCATTGTTCCAGTTGCTCTTTCGTTGCTCTAATGGAGTTTCAATGACGCGTCAACTTTTGGGAAAATTAAAATCCGAGCACAGTTTGAGACATTATTGACATCTCTTCTGAAGCTCTACATATGTGCATTTAATGGGTTATTTTCCCTCCGCAATAAAAGAGCACATTCTGAGCAAAAAAATCCCTAAAAGAGAAGAGCGAATGTGCATCATTTTATTCCTGATGCATAATATATGTTTCTAAAGTGATCAAGAGTGTGCGGTACTGTAGTCACCACGCGTGAAAAAGACAACGACAGCCGGGGAAGGATGCGTAGCGAGAGGGTAAAGGTGCATTAGTGCTACCCAATGCACCATCCGCCGAGAGCCAGGGGTCAGTCATTAAGAGACAGGAGGGCAAACGCAAGAGCTAAAACAACAGAGCGGGTGAAATGAAATGACAAATGAAGAGAAGCCGGATTAGGTGCCGTGCTGTCCAGAAATGACGTGAGTGCCATATTTGTGAAACAATAATGCGGCTGGCAGCACGGATCCTTGTTCCTGATTCATCTACGGCCGTATGGCGTAGCTTTGTCAGTCTGCGCGTGGTATAAATTATTCAGTCTGAGAGATGGCAATTACAGAACCCTGCACAACCAAAATGAATATTTTATAAGGACTAAAACTGCACCGGAATGAATCATACACACACACGTACACACACACACACACACTGGGAGTGTGTTTGTACATGGCAGGACCAGAGGCCTTTGGTGCTTTCATATTGTTGACTGAAATCCAGAGAATTCTAATAAGCAAATATATTAGAGGTTTACATTGTCACCGTTTTGCCGGCCGTGCCTGTGGACAGATCCCAGAAAAAAGGGATTCCGACCGGGAAACTCGTAAATCCGCAATCTGAACGTGAATGTCGTTTCTTTCGCTTTTAAAACACATGCTGATTAGAGCAGCGTTTCAAATCAAAGTAGAACATCATTCGCAGAACCTATTTTAGTCATCTCAATGAGAGAAAAGATGTGATTTCATCAGTCAGAGCCGGATTGCGGATGCAGTGCAGATCCGTCAGCCCAAAAGAAAAGTCGTTCACATTTGAACCGGTGGATGTGCGTTAAGAAATCCAAATACAGTCGATTTCGTGCTGATGTATTTTAATATCTGCACTCTTTTAAAAACATTGTTTATTAATGCAGAGAAACTCTGTCTTGTTTTGACCCCTGTGAATGTACTCTTCGTCTCCTGCCAACTAGAAAGAGAGCAAGTGAGCGAGAAAGACGGAAAAGAGGTTAAAAAAATAAAGAGAGAGAGAAAGAGAGAGAAACACACTGAAAGGCTAATGGAGGCGGATTATACTGCCAGCCTACCCGAAGCATCGTCTGATAAAGGTTTTGTCTGTTGAGTTTCCTGCAAAGTCCAGCTTTATAATGCTGAAACAAAAAATAACATTGTTCTTTAGGCTTGCAGGAGCAAAGCAACCTGCTTGAATGGGTATTGTGTGAACAGAGGCAGTGATACCTAAAGCCTTTGTACAGCAGAGGCAGGTCAGGCCTATGACATCAGCGCGACACAAGCAGGCCTCTGTGCGGCCCGCTCCAGCAGGAGCTCAGCATGGTGGGAAAATACGTCAGGAGAAAGCTTTTTTTATCTGAGCACTCTCTCACAAACACACACACATTCATGATGATGGGACACACACAGAGAGGACAACACTTATGGGTGCTTTTTTATGCTCAGATGTTGCTCTTTTATATCCCAGGAGACTTAAGTAAACAAGTATCAACTTTGTCTCTCCTGAAATTCCATGAGAAATAAATAACTGTGAAAAGAAGTAATGTCAAGCGCTTGAGTTCATACTGACATTTTTTTTTTTTTGAGTGCAAACCTGAGCTCAAATATTTAAGTATATGTATTTATTAGCAATTTGATCTCATTACTGTCTATATCGATATATTAAAGAGATTTAATGTGTGCATTTGTTCTCTTCTAGGTGACACAAAAGCAAATTGTATTGCTCTGTTAACGCTTCAATGAAACATAACTGAGAACTTTGTGAAGTATGGACTTGAAATTCTACGAGAAATGAATCATTGTGGAACAATTTAATATGAAATGCTTGGATTTTTGGAGTGCAAACCTGAGCAAAATTTGAGAGATAGCTTCTGAAACTCTATTATTTTTCCTCAGGATTTCCTCTTCATTTGATCTCACTACCGTCTAGGAGAAACAACTGATATATTAAAGAGGTTTATTTTGTGCTTTTACACAAATGCAAATTGTATCGCTCTTTTATCATAACTGGGGATGAAATATCAATTTTGTCTCACCTCCATGAGAAATAAACAATGACGGAAAAATGTGAAGAAAAAAAGTTCTTATTTTTCAAAGTGCCAACCTGAGCACAGTTTCAGACATTGCTGAGATTTCTTGAGTTTTCCTCAGGATAAAAAAAAAAAAAAAACCCTCTATTTTCTCTCCATTTGATCTCATTAAGAAAAACAATTGATCTATTAAAGAGATTTGTGATTTCTGGTGACCCAAATTCAATTCTGGTGCTTATAGGTTGCTCTTTCTTTGCTCACTGAACTTAATGGAGTTCTCAGCTATGGATCAAGCTTTGTCTCAGATGTGTCTCCTCATAAAATACATGACATCAATTTGAACACAGTCTTCTGAAACTCATAGAAAAGTCTCCATTCGCTCCATTTTCTCTTCTAGGATAAATAATCAAGACATTAAAGAGATATATCAGTGCTTTTGTCTTCTCTATGTGACCCAACACCTTCAAATAAAATGCTCTTTAAGCAGCAACAGATGAAGTACGAGTTCTGCTGCGGAGCGGCGAGATGACAGAATCCGACTCGTATGCATTAAAAGTGAACGGGAGGGAGAGGGAATGACAAAGTGCTCGCAGCACAGCGGGATAAATGGTCTGAAGAGGAGTGAAATATAGACAGGAAAGGAAGCGGAGAAGGAGACATGCATTCCAAAGCTGCTGTCCCTCTGATGGCTGTTACCCAGATAACTGACACCGCTGCTTTTGCCTGTCTGCGCGGGACACATGGGCTTTCAAACAGGGTTATAGGCAAATAATAAGGATGCTCTCGCTTACAGGACTGACATGCAAGCATCCTTTACAACAGACACAAAAAAAAACAAGACGAGTGGGGGGGGGACGCTTTTCTCCATGGAGAAAACAGCGAGTTGTCAGGTTGATTTTGTAGAGCAGTAGTTGAGGCAAGAGCCGACAGCGTTGGCCTCTGTCTTTCCTGTCGCAGGTACACAAATGTGTCAGCATACATGGAGATGCGGCTCCTTCAGGGGCCGCCACACGCACGCAGGGGTTTGGGGGCGATGAGCTGGAGGGTTATTAAAGGATCTCATAGCTCTTTCAGCTGTATTAGAATGACAAGCCACAGGGAGAGGTGGTTTCTAAACCGCTGCGTGCCACTAGGGGGCTTTCAGCTCAACAGGAGAGGAAACACAAATAGTTCACATCATTTTTGAATGATAAAAGGTGCAATGATAAAAATGTGTCAAGGGATTCATATGCCATTTATATTATTTACTATAGTGTACTCTGCATGCAGTGTTTTAACACGCGGTCACGCCGCCACGGTGACTCTGAATACAGCTCAAATAATCAAATAATACTATATGAGTACAGTATATGATTCTTTTGCTTTTAGCCCAAGAGGTTTTACTTTTAATGGAAAATGTATAACTTGTTTGTAATGAAGTATTTTTAGGTTTTGATTTGCATGCATACTGTAAATAGAGCAAATTATTAAATTAATTACATTTCATTTGTAAAAAAACAAAACATGAATAAATTATCAAAAATACAGATCACTTTATATAAAATGCATACGCATACATGTACAATATGTGTAATTTAGCTGTGTATGTGCTTGTTTATATGATTAATGAGGATACACATTTGTGTAATGACATGATTATTACACTGGTATTACAACGTAAATGTGCTTTATGAGGACATTTCCTGAGTCATCCTAATTCAAATTGCTTGAATAACATACTAAACAATGTTTTATTAAAAACGCATAAAGTGTTGTGTGATGGGTAGGTTTAGGAGTTGGTGTTTGTGTTTGTGTGTGTGTGTGTGTGTGTGTGTGTGTGTGTGTGTGTGTGTGTGTGTGTGTGTCACCCTGCATTTTATTACTTCAAGACTTTTGCACTCCATTGTAGATCTAGACTGATCTCATAATGATAGGTGCAACAGTGTGTGTGTGTGTGTGTGTGTGTGTGTGTGTGTGTGTGTGTGTGTGTGTGTGTGTGTGTGTGTGTGTGTGTGTGTGTGTGTGTGTGTGTGTGTGTGTGTGTGTGTGTGTGTGTGTGTGTGTGTGTGTGTGTGTGTGTGTGTGTGTGTGTGTGTTTGTTTGTTTGTTCACATTTTTCTATTCCGGTGGGGACTTCAACCTGAATGCATACGGACTCATGGGGACTCGTGTCACTGTGGGGACCTAAATTGAGCTCCCCAAGAGGAAACTAGCTTATAAATCATACAGAATGAGTTTATTTATTTATTTTTGGAAAATGTAAAAATGCTGAAAGTTTTGTGTGATGGTAGGTTTAGGGGTAGGGTTAGTGTAAGGGATAGAATGTACAGTTTTTACAGTATAAAAACCATTATGTCTATGGAGAGTCCCCGCAAAGATAGCGATCCAGATGTGTGTGTGTGTAAATATTACTATATTATGATAATTATTAAATATCCCAATTATTCTGCTATTCCAACTATTCCAGATTCTTAAATATGAAACTACTGTTGTTCATGAGATCAAAATGTTCTGATGAACGCTGATGGGTGCTGTAATAACGGTTATTACAAACACCCCACGTACACGTTGCGGTCAAAGGGCACGGTTGATTTAAACCTGGCCTTTCTCTTCTCATTTTAAGATCTATTTGCAGACATTACACCCTGCTGGCCTGATTATCTGAAGTCAATCAGAAACCCTAATCACACAGAACGACTCCCTCACATCTATCAGAGGAGCCGGTGAAGAAGAAGAAAAAAAGCTAAATCTTGTTACCTATGTACAATAGCAGCGCTCAGGCCTGGGAAGGCCGGGCCCTCCCTGGAGGAAACGGCCCCATTAATTGCCGCTGTAAGTGTGGATCCAGCACAGGATGGGATTCAATACAGAGCCGTTTATCCTGGAAGCCGCTGTCACGGCGCCGGGTCACGATCCCGAACCGTCCCGTCGAAATCACCAAGGAGAAGCGATAATGAAAATTTCTTCATGTATAAAATTCTTAATCAAAATGCTGTCGGTGTCATCTACCAGCAGCACTCGCGACTTAAATTAATATACAACAGAACCTTTGGCAAAATTAACATTCCCTCTTTTGACATGCCATTCCCAACCCCAGCCAAGATGAAAGGGACGGAAGGAAGAAGGACTCTTGGAATGTGTAAAAATAACCACTGAGAGAAACAAACGCAAAATAAAATAAAAAAAACTCTAACAAGCTTGCAATTGGGCTTCACAATTGAATATCTTTTCACTTATTAACTTTAAAACAACAAGAAAAAATCCAATTATTGGGCAATTTTTCACTGTGTTTATGGTGTGGATTTGTTGATGTAATGCTTCCTGTATCTGTCCCAGGCGGATATTAGCGAACTCGCCCTCTGAGAAACAACAGTTTCAGCAAAACACCACGGAGTAATGCAGATATTCACACTTTTAATGACCTCAGGGAACACATCTAGCATACAGCGGTGTGCCACGAACCAAAGCGCAGACTCGTAGACTCTCTAACTTCCCTCCGCTGCTGACACGGCTGCATCGCGCAAATAAAACCCACGTTTGATAAACAAGAGCTCTGCTATGAAATGCAATAACGCTACGAGGGACACGCCAGCGTAGCGACGCCTGGGGGACTGTCGAAGTCTCTCCTCAACTTTTCATTTAACAATCAGACCGTTCCAGTGAGCGCGCCTATCTGAATGCGCTCGCATGTACTTAGCACACGCCGGCTTGGGCGGTTATCTGGAAATGTCTTCAAATTGGCCACTTTCTTGGTGGAACGTCACAGCACTCATTGATTTCACAAAGCTTCAACGACGGCCCCAACAGACCCAACATCAGCTTTTCTCGTGCGCGCAGGAGAACTCTCAATTTACCCCGAGACAGGACTCAGACTCTGACGACGGGT